>NC_080427.1:58546235-58846235 GCF_029873635.1 Malania oleifera | reverse complement strand
CTTTTGGGTCTTTTTCAAAAATTTGTACATGTAGTAGGGAGAGAGAGCTTGGTAAACATGTGGATTCCAGTGGAAGATGTTGTACACACCAATAGCACTGATGCATAGAAGCCATGTTATCACAACAGGTGCGAACAGGAATCCTACGCGGTGGGTTCCGTAATGTTGGAGGGCAAACAAAAATACCAGTATGACACAAGTAACTGGAACTTCCACATCTGCAAAATCAGTGAACTTTGAGGAAACAAAGTATCAAAACCAAATACAATATATTTGGTTTGAGTACTCAAAAAAAAAAAAAAATCTTGTTCTGCTAGCATATCTGAAAATTATGAATCAACATTTCTACCTATCAATATAGTAAAAACAAAACGTAATGATTTTTCTGAGGACTAAAAACTCATGAAATTTCATAAGTACAGCCAAACACTTTTGGTTTAATTTGTTAGAGGTGACAAGCTGACAATGGTAATTAATTGTTTTAATCATCAAGAAATGCAGAAGATTTTCTTGACCACAAATATGGGGATCCCTATATCACCATCAAACCACAATCCGAGATCATATTCCCGAATCATGGTACTTTTCACAATCCAGGATCATGTGTCCAATTAATGGTATGCTACCTGGTTTACCAAAACTAGAGACCATATCTATCAAAGTTCCAATTAGAAAAATGAAGAAATAGAATAAAAAAGTTGAAGGTACCAGGAAAATCGAATCTCAAAATATTTTAAAATGAATGAAAAACAGAAAATAAGTAATTTTATAATTTTTCTACAGAAGTATCCCATCTACCACCTTAAATATTTAGCCACCAAGCAAATACTCCACAATGCAACATGATCTGAAATAGCAAATCAACTATGCCTGCCCACCACATACCACTTAGTCAAGCTAAAATGCATACCCAATCCCTGAACCCATATAATAACCTAGAACATGCCATATTTCAGGTATATATGGTCTGGGCATCTGCATCTTTGAGATCATCTCATGTACTATATTGAGATAATGCAGCTAATATATGAAGTTTAGATTCGAAAGGTGAAGTACATATAATATATGAGCCTAAAAAAAAAAAACAAAGACATCGAAAAAAAAAAAAAGGAGAGCACTGTTGGCTGTAGCTCTTTTCTTTTTCTTCTTTAGTTTAGCTATTAACAACTCAAACAAACTGAGTTGACTACTCTTGTCAAAATCCAATGTAGCTAGCCTCATCCAGAATTTTGGAGCTGTATTCTTTGTTTTTCCCCCTGTTTTCATGGAGCTTTTGGGTGAGTCTTTTAGCATATAGAACCCTAAATGTACACACAACACTCTATAACATGTGCATGTATGGCAATTAAGAGGATTAAAGATGATCTCCCTCTTTCTCTCTGCTAGTTTCCCACATCTTCTCAAGAGTTTAGAGTCATTTGCCTCCATCTTAATAATTTGTTATTATCACAAAAATGAACAATGTTCTGCTTTCCTTCTGCTTCCTTCATGTTATCTATTATTACCAGGTTTACCTTCTCCTACTCCAGTAAAGGTACAGTTGGGAGAGAAATCACATTATAGAGTAATTACACAATCATCTCGTGACAACTAAAATGAGAAGTCAGTTACAAAATCAAAATAGATACGTAGCATGGGGGTTCTCCATACAGCTTTGTGATACATAAATTTAAAATTGAGGGTGGTGCATCCCATCCACGAAAATGAAAGTCGAATTGCGTAAGAGTACATATGAGCAAAAGATAGAACTAAAATGTTGCATCTGAGCTTCATTTTTAAAAAAAGAAGAAGTTGAATCCAAGCAAGAGCTGCACATTGATGGAAAAATTGATAAGTTCGTCCACACTCTACAAAGAAACTTAACCAATAATAAATGACAAATAAATGAACATTTTAAAGCAACATTCTGCGCATTTAACAAACAGTAGAAGAGAGAAATAAAATGAGGTTGGACCAATTTATAAAAGGCACTTTAGATGAAAGCTGGCAAATCGTAAGAAGTTGGCAAACGTTGGGAAAAAAATTGATAATATATCTGAGAGGTACTCAAAAGGGCAAAAAAATGGATGGTGATTTAGGAAATGGACATAATAACTTAAAATCCTGTCCAGAGTCACCATCAAGGGTATGATTTCACCACATAGAGGTGGCCAGAGTAAATGAAGTAATGATGATGATGATGATTTATTTTATTCTAGTATTCCATTAAGAAACCATGCTTTGGACAATATCATTTTGGTCAAAGCGTAGGCACTGTCTTATGTTGTCAACCAATCTGCTAAGCAATGATTGTTTCTGCCTCTAAAGGAACTTGTATCATAGCTCTAACCTAATTTGACATGTTGAATGATGATTATGCTTCATCACTACTGCCACTGGCCTATGAAATCAGGTAAGCGCACAGCCCGCACTAGATAACTTTTGAAAATTTTATTATCTAGAGAACCTTATCCCTACTGAGATACCTTTGATTACCTTTATTACTTTATAAAAGGCGCAACTTTACCTACTTAATCTCATAATTTAAGAATTAAACTTCTTTTCTGGGCCTCATGTTGCATTCTTACTTTATTATATGTAAGATGTTGTCAATTTGCTCTTCCACTCTATGAGAACCCTACTTACTTTAATTAGTTTGATAGTGATCTGACACCGATTAAAGCAGAAAGTTTGTCCTAGTTATATTTGCAAGGGGACCCACAAATCGCAATAATGCATGCGCTTATTACAATTAGGTATACTCTGTTCTACTAATCACATAACTGTAGGGGAAAAAAATTACATGATTTCAAACAAAATTCGATCATTGACCATTTAACAATAATATCAAGATATAAATGCCTAAACAAGACAGGGTACCCTTCACAGAAAAAAAGATGGCATGACTAAAGAAATTATCAGAATATAAGTCAGCAACCAAGGGAGGCCAGCATTAAAAAATCTTGCGAAGTTATAAAGTTTTAAGCAATGGCTAACAAAGATGAGGAATGCATAACAATTACATTTGACCAGTTTAAAAAAAAAAAAAATCAAATTTTCAACTAGAAGACCTTCTGGCAGCCGTTTCAAACACCCCAAAAGCCCTTTCCATCAAACAAAAAAACGTGCATTAAAATAAACCACAGAAAGCCCTCAAAAAACAAAGAACTTGAGTTCCCATATGAAGCAAAGAATATCTTATAGACCCCAATTCACAAGAAACTTACATTGATGGTGTTCTTTGGACATGGATAGCTCTAGCCCTGATACAGCAGAGAAAACTGCACAAAATTATAGTTTAGAAATTCTCGACTGTTAAAAAGAATTCCCAAATTTCCAACTTCATATCAAGATTACAATAATTTTTTTTTTTTTTTTTTAAATCCAAATACCAGAAATTGCAGGCGTGAGGACTCCATCTCCTATCACCATACAAGCCCCAATCAAAGCTAGAACAAGCAATACCCTCTTCAACACCCTATGCTTCTCCAAGGTTGATTTTAAGCTCGACCCAGCACTGCTACTGGCCAGAACGATTCCATCTTTCTTATAAGCAGAGAGTTCTTCGTCCGCGAGCTGGCAATTGGGCAAAGTGCTCACCCGAGCGTGGCGGCAGAGCAAGGAATACAAAGCAAAAGTCCCACCTTCCCCATTATCATCAGCTCTAAGCACAATAAACACATACTTGAGCAGGGGAACTAGAGTTAGCGTCCAGAACACAAAAGACAATACTCCATAAATCTCCTCATTTGAGTCGGAATGGTGAATGTCTTCTGCGAACGCGTTTTTGTAAACATACAGAGGAGAAGTGCTTAAATCCCCATACACAACGCCCAAGCTCTGATAAGCCAGCGTCAACACTGTTCTCCACGACTGCTTCTGCAACACCAGAGAAGAAGAATAGAATATAATATCAGAAAACACAGATATTAAAACCCACCAACGCTCGCCGAAAAAAGCCTCACCTTGGCTGGACTAACACGGGTTAAACCTTCCAGATCCATGGTGGGTCGTATCAGAATCACTCAAAACCCATTTTTGCAGACGACCCAGATGGAAAAACCCCCTTCCCCAGTTCAGACAGCCTAAGAAAAAACAGATTAAGTAAACAAAGAAACAATTTTTTATGAGAATGCACAGAGCAGTTCAGCAGCCAGCAATACAATGGAAACAAAGGAAGAACAAACACGAAACGCCACGAACGAATACGGAGAAAACGAGGAAGGTAGATGGATTTTTAATTGTAGATTAAAGATAGAATATTATGGGTGGTGGGTGTCCCGTGTCCCAGAGAGAGAGGGAGAGAGACAATTTTGTATTTGTGAATAATGAGAAGGATTTAGGTTCTCCACCACTTTCTTTATGTTTCTCCGATAGAATATTTGGGCCGGAGGGACTCTTTATCTTCTTCTCAGCTTTGGGGTTTTTGCGAGGAAGAAAAATGTTGTGTGCTGAGTTTGGGGAGATGCTCTGCATTTGCAAACCGGCAGGCACGGCTGCTGATAAATTCTTTTTAACGTCTAATAACACTGACCACTGAACGAGTGAAAGGACCCAAAAGGATGAAACAGTGACTCGAGCGAGTCGACTCGGAACCCACCTGCTAACTACCAAGGTTTCAAAATCAAGCACAGCAAGGGTGTTGCTTCTCATGTCCAACTTTTTGACCCTCTCGAACAAATATTATTTCTGAGCTTTCTTGGAAGCAATTGCATCACAAAACACATGTTTGAATCATTGCATTGCAATTTGGGGTTGACTCAGTTACCGGTTGCAGATTGGTAAGTGATAAGTGTTGGCTCTGTACAATCATTTTTTTTCTCAATATTTATTTCATCGCGTCCAGAATTAAACACATGCAACAATGACTTGTAACCCAGAAAATGCATTGCCCCGGAGACTCAAAAAACTTTTAAAAATTGGCAAAATGATTTCAGAGCATGGATGATGGATCTGATCTCATGGAGGAGGGTCAGTCAATGGTTCTTAAATTGATCCCTGATATAGGCTGCTACCAATATATATAAAATACACCAGTCAACAAAGTGTAGGAAGTGATCTCTCCCTTTCTCTCTTTTTTCTTAAAATAAAAAAAATAATAAATTGAAAAGTAATGTAGAAAATGATATATATCACTTCATGGTGGCTGCTGGAGTTGGGGCATAAAGCAATATGAAAATCTGCATTTGGAATATTTTATGGGTTAATTATTTTTATCGTGCTGTAACTAGAGTTTCCACAAGAATCAGATACTAAATTCCTTCTTGCAGATCCTTCTATATATGATAAGAGATATTGTGCGGCCATTCATCGGAATTGACGTCAATATTCAGATATGATATGGAAAGAAACACTCTGTTTGGCTACCACATAAACAGTAATATATATTAGAAATCTATGCATGCTTTCTTCTACCTTCGTTAGGCAGCAGCTTTGCTGCTTCTTGATTTTCCTTTTAGCTACTATCTGTTCGGAATTTTCAAAGGAGATTTTGTCAATGCTCTGCTCCAATTTCAACTCTGGTGCCATTCACATTCCAGAAAAAGGATATTCCAAAACCAAAACAGAAGCATTGCAAAATTGCAGTTGCAGTGTTTTTATTGCCAGCTTCAATTAATTGGCACATGGGAAGGCTAAAAGATCTTTGAGCTATGCAAATCATAATTCATAAATGGCGAAAAACTGTCTCTTTAATCACCATGGACCCCTTCAACCCCACTATCTTATTGGGCTGTGCACTCAATTTCTTGCAAGTCTGGTACTGAGACAGGGGCCCATGGAATCCTCTGGAGCTACCTATCTAGCTTGATCCCATTTCCTTTAATTTTTTGTTTTTTTTTTTTGTTTGGGTGTGTTTTGGATTTAGCATATTAAAATGGGTTTTCCGAGTTTGTAAGCAGGGCATATTAATGGTTTCATTTTTGTTTTTTTACTTTTTATTTTCATTGGGATTGAAAAATAAGTTGCGATAATATTTTTATTTACATTGCCAATTTTTTATTTCTATTATTATGTTAGGAAAAATAAAAAATAAAAATTGTGAATCTCAATTGTGATAACATGTGTACACAATATTTTAATATTCAAAATTGATTTTTGTATATTAGATTATTTATTGTATAATTAAAAGTAAAATAAAATGGGGCTGTGAATTTAAGGTATTCATACAAAAATATTCACAAAATTTTTAAAAAGTAAAGTTTGAAAAAAAAATAACAGAAGGCATTCAAAAATCATTTTTCACTATTTTTCAATTGTCATATACAATGAGATTGTTCTTGGAACACGAAAAGGTGAGGTTTAAAATAAAATAGTTAAATAAATAATTATAATTATTTATATTTATATTTTCATATTTTATTTTATATTTATTCATATTTTTATTATTTAATCATATTTAAATTTGCTATTAAATTCAAGGACAAAAATAAACTTAAATCCATTAGGTTTTTTAAACTTAATCATATTTATTTTTTAAATAAATAAATAAACAACTAGCTACCAAAAAACAAAGCTTCAAATTATTGTTTTTTCAATTCCAACCTCTAATAGACGACACGTACGAATCACAACAATCATAAGAAAAACATTTAGAAATCGTTTGGAACTACTTATGGAAGACTGAAAAAACATATTAATTTAATAGGTACTATAATAAATAATGACTTGGAAGATGCTGAAAATCATAAGTATTGTTTGTTTTTTTGTTTTTTTAAATGTGTTAATTATAAGTACTCATGTGTAAATAGTGTTTGGGTACTTATTTCGTAAGTATTTTGTAAATATATATTATTATGAGATGAATAGTATTATTCCATTTCAATATATAGTAGTATATTATAATACATAAGAAAAGAATATATAATATTAAATTGCGTTAACATTTTTAATTAATATACTCTACTTAAGATTTAAAATATTCCATTACAAATTAATTAATATTTATGTTATTTAACATTGTTAAAATAACACTCTAATAAAAATTTAAAATATTACCTAATTAAGAAAAAAATTAATTGTTAATTTCTAATTATTATTTTTAATTAATATTTTAAATATTTTCATTAAAAATTAACTAATATTTATGAACATTAGTGAAGTTTTTCTTACTATTTAATTAGAAAATTAATTAACAATTTAAATATTATATATTAAATAAAATGATGTATACTTATAATTTTCTAGTGAACTATATTATTATTATCAATGTATCTATAATGCTATTAATTTAATAATATTTTTTATAATTTATTAATATTTATAATTTATTGTTAATTCTTAACTAATAAATAACTATTGTGTCCATAACTTATTTAAATTTGCAAGTTTGCTACTATTTATAATAAAATAAGTAAGTAGGCAGAAGTGATATTAATAAATTTAAAAGGTAATTTTTTTTCATCCTTCATAAAATTGAGAGGAGTCCTCTTCAAAGGAGGCTTAACCCTATAACTAGGGGTGAACATAATTTGGTTTTAATCGAATTGACTAACCAAATTTGATTGGTTCGGTTTGGTTTTATAATTTTTAAAATTTGGTTATTCGGTTTTTGGTTCGGTTATGGAGAAAGTGAATTTTAGTTAACCGATTTAACCAAATTATGTAATTAGTTTATAATTAAATGTAAATTATATAATTTAGGGTTCCCACAATTCCCTAAATCCATAAAATTCCTAAATTATGTAATTAATTAATAATAAAATAAAAATTATTAAGTTGAATTTTGAAAGCATACAAATTAATGGATTATACAATTCTATATTTTTTTTTCATAATAAATTATAATTTGATTTGGTTAAATTATGTTTGCCTTAGTGGCTAAAGTATCCCAATCTAGTAGGTTTTGATGATAGTAGTTCATTCGTGACCCTCAGGTTAACCATTCTGTGCATTTTAGTACACGACAACAAGTCAATACTGGAGCAAGCACAAGGGTAAAGTGAATTTCAATAAAGCAATGGTCAAAGCTTACACAAGGAATACCCAAGTACAACCAACTGAAGCCTTATAAAGTCTTACATATGTAATGGGTTGAGTGTGAGGTAGGATTTCTTGTAATTCTTGTGTTTATGATGTGAGTAAGAATAACTAGCTAGCAAGAGTTGAGTAAATACATATGCATATTAGTTCATACTAGTGTAGAACATAAAAAATCAGTTTTCATATGCATACTGATTCATAATAGTGCATAAGATATCAAAATGAGTTTTCAAAAGCATTTTCATATACAAGATATCTTATAATATGTTAAAAATTCATAAGGACAAGTTTAAATCATCATTAGATTTTATTTTATTTTTTTGGTAAAAGAGGGCGGCACCTCCATTTATTTATTAATAAACCCTCATTTTTGGCGGAGGAATATCGTGATTATAAGTTAAAACCAACCAACAAAACTAAGACAAACAAAATTAAATATAACTAACAAAGGAGATAAAAACGTAAAAACAACCAAAAACAAAACGAAATATATCAAATGAAACTCTAGAGATGAACTAACGACGAATAGAAATAAGACCCCACTTATCCATCCGAAGGATACTTTTCAGATAACGTGATAGAAGGTATTGTTCTTCGTAGATTACATTGTTCCCATTTCTCCTTCTTTAGCAAGAAAATCAGCTGCACTATTGTCTTCCCTATATTGATGCATCACCATGACATTCACTCCTTTTAACTCTGCCACGAGCTCCTCCCAAAATTCCCAAAGATACCACAAAGTACATCTACCTTTCCGAAGCCAATCAACTACAATTCACGAGTCACTTTCAATAATCACATTAACATAATGCAAACATTTACAAACGAATTCCTTCCCTGATTGCTTTTAATTTCACACTATTATTCGTACCATTGCCAACTTAACTTGAAAAAGCCATTTTTACCATTCCATGGCAATCCGGAATAATTCCTCCACCTCCTGAAGTGTGACAACCCAAATAATAATGGGATTTAAATAATAAAGAGGAAGGGAAATGGAAACAATAACAAAAGGAGGAAGTCGACTTCGTTGACAAACGCTTAACGTTCGTCGACAACATTACACTTCGGGAAGAAATAAACAGGGAAAATCATCAGGGCTTCGTCGACGAATACAGGGGATTCGTTGCCGAGGGCTTAAGAAAATTCATCAACGAAGACTGAATTTCGTCGACGAAGAAATACCAAGAGAGTTTTGAGCCGAATGAATTTCGTCGACAAGGATTGAATTTCATTGACAAATTTATTAAAGGATTCGTTGACGAATGACGTGGCTCATCTACGAATCCAATTCTATAAATGTAAAAATCTGAATTTTCTTTACTTCACAACTAAACAAACTTCTCTCTCTCTCTCTCCTTCCTTCGGTGCTCTCTCTCTCTCTCTCTCTCATCATTTTTGGGCCAGATTTACGCCGGATCGACATTCTGAAGTCACCACAACGCTCCTGGGGAAGTTCTCTCTAAATCTGCCGGAGCGGATCGTTGGTGAAAGCGAGTTGGAAATCATCCTTAAGTTGTGGTAAGACTTTTTAAGCCAAATATGGTCTTACGACAGTTATAGGAAATAATATACACGTAGAAATACTGAAGTTTAATACTAGAAGTTTTCAATTTTAGGGTATTGATCAGGAAATCCTACAGGGATTAGATCAAGATATTTAGGAGCTTTCTCAGTAGTCTGGTAAGGGAATAAACTAAAGCAGTTACTTTTCACTCAAATTACTATTATTTATGAGCAAACTAATTTTCTGAAAATATGTACGATATTTGAGTATTATGGAATTAATGCACGTTTGGGAAAAATACTGTTATTATGTTGAAACGTGTATGTATGTATGAGATGCCAGAAATCCTAATTTTAAATGCAACGTATAGTTTTATACAGCAAATGTGTGGCATGAATATTATTTTACGTAGAGAAATATTATGATATGATAATTATATGAATGTAGTATGATTTGAGAAGTTATGGAAATATATAGTATATAATGATTTCGGAACGAGGCCGTATTCATGTATGATTTCGGCGCGAGGCCATATTTACGTATGTTCGGCACAAGGCCGTATTTATGAAATGTTTGGCATGAGGTCGTAATTATGAAATTATGAAAGATGTTATACTATCGTGTACTATATGTTATCAGAACCCGGATGTTAGTTTAGTTCAGTTCAGGAGTTCGGTACCGTAGCTATATAGATCATATATCTATGATCAGATTAGTGCTAACCACCCCACGAGGGGGTGGGAGATGGATAGTTGATGTGGCTTTCAGTAGAGTGTGGACGTCCACCTGACAGTTCGGACCAGGGTGTGGCGGGCTCATCGTACTTACAGACACATTTGACTCGACAGTGGTCTGCCAGCCATTGTCGGGTCCCGTCTTCGGACTGCACAACCCCTCATGGGGGGTAATACATGACATTAGCTAGCTATTCATCCTGGGTATGTTTTTAGTATTATCAGTTATAACAGATGTTTTATGTATGATATGACTTATTAGAAAAAATGAGAGCATGTGATTATTCAGTATGATATGATGAACGTTTACGAAAATATGAAATGTAATGTATATGTATAATTGCACTAAATATTCATGCTACCACACAGTTGTATTTAGTTTATTTTCCCTTACTGAGATGTGTCTCACCCCCAACATTAATTAATTTTTCAGGAGACCCTGAGTGACCGGCGGGTTGTGGCCGCCGTTGAGTTAGCAATATTACCCCGTTAGGAGGGTAAGATTTTGTACTAGGATCAGGAGTATTTTGTGTTTGATCCTAAAGTTATCTTGATATTTTGGAAGATGTATATGAATACAGTATTATGATGTTGTAATAAACTCTGGTATTATGCTTGATGGATGGATGATTTTAGATTTTATGCTTGTTGCTGCTCAGGTTTCCACTGTGATTGATAGGTGTCCCCATTACCCACGAGTACGGGTTGAATTTTCCATTCATTATATTATATTTTATGCTAAGGAATTTAGGGTCGCTTCATTTGGTATCAGAGCCTAGGATACTAGGTTCTGTAGACTCTAGAGTGCAGCAGTAATAATACTAGAGTTTATGATAATGGGGATTTGAGGTCTTGTTTTGTAAGGCTAGATGTAGATCTTCCGTGGTGGTTTGTGTGATTTTCCTGGGGTGACGATTTCAGGAAAGTCATTGTAAACTATCATCGGGTTGGGTATCTAGGTTGTAGGATCGAACCTTGAATTAAGATCAGAAGTGACGAGTTAATTAGGAGGAAATAGCATATGAGTTGAGTGATATGTGTAGTGAAGGGGTTTCTGAGTTAAGTTACATGTTTTTTAGGATGGACCTTGGTGGCAATAGTGCCCACGCCAGTGGAAGTGAGGGTGTTGGACCCTCAGGCGCTGCAGGTAGTGATTCAGATGCCGTTCTATGCAGCGTGGCACAGCAGGTTATGACAGAAATTGTCAGGAGTTCGAAGGAACCGAGTGGTCCATCGGCAGGTCACAATAGTTCGATTGAGAAGTTTATTAAGATAAGTCCTCAGCTTTCTCAGGAGGGATAGATCCTACAGTTGCTGAAAACTGGGTGCAGGAGATTGAGAAAATATTTGCAGTGCTGCAGTGTTCAGAGGAGCAGAAGGTGCTGTTTGCCACCTGTGGACTGACTGGGGAGGTCAAGAGATGGTGGTCAGCAGTGAGACTTTTAGAGCAGCAGAGGGCTATACCTGTGGAGATGACATGGGAGCGGTTTAAAGAGATATTCTTCGACAAGCATTTTCCAGCCTCATCTAGGGAGGCTAAGATTGAGGAGTTCCAGAATCTGAAGTAGGGACAGCTGTCAGTACAGCAATACGCGGTAAGGTTCATCGAGCTATCTTGCTTCGCCCCGTACATCATTCCAGATGAAGCGAAGAAGGTACAGCAGTTTGAGAGAGGCCTGAGGAGAGAAATTTATAGGCAGGTATAGATTCTGAAGTTGCAGGATTTTGCTGAGCTAGTTGATAGAGCCACTATAGCAAAGATTGGTAAGCGATTAGAGGCTGAGGAGCAGAGACTGAAGAAGAGATCCACACCTTCTGGTTCCTAGCAGGGGGTTGGACATGGTTCATGGAAGAGAGGTGGCTATTATAGAGACTAGAGATAGGAGACCGGGAATTGCGATTTCCAGGGTGTGCAGCCATCTCTAGCTTGCCCATCTTGTGGGAAGGGACACTTGGGGGAGTGTCGTGCCGGGTGAGGTGTCTACTACAAGTGTGGGGAGCCAGGACATATGATGAGGGAGTGTCCAACGCAAATTGGTGCTACTCCTGCCCCTGGACCTGCACGAGGAGGGTACCAGGCACCACGAGGAGGCTAGTAGAGGAATATGGCCCCAACTAGAGTTTTCGCTTTGACGCTGGGCGATGCTGAGGCGGCCGACGATGTGGTGACAGGTACTATTAGTATGTTTTTATTTAAAGTCATTGCACTTTTTGATTCTGGTGCCACACACTTGTTTGTGTCATTGGGGTGTGTTAAATTATGTGGGGCGAAAACGCAATCATTAGATGTTGAATTATTAGTGGCTACACTGACCGAGTCAGCTGTGAGATGTAGTAGGATGCTTCATGGTTGCCCAGTCGATGTTCAGGGGAGAATTTTATCTGCTAATTTGGTGGTGCTGGATATCCACGGGTTTGACATTATCTTTGGCATGGATTGGCTAGCAGCTAATTCTGCTATTATAGACTATCGTGCAAGGGAAGTGATATTCAGACCTCCAGGGAAATCAGAATTTAGATTTATAAGGTCACGAGTGCAATCCTTACCTCATATGGTCTCAGCTGTTCAGGTGAGGAGACTACTTCAGAATTGCTGTCTGGGATTCGTGGTTTTTGTGAAAGAAATGTCAGAAAATGAATTAAAACTTATTAATACACCTGTGGTGAAAGAATTTACAAACGTGTTCCCAAATGAATTACCAGGTTTGCCACCTAGTTGTGAAGCAGATTTTCCCATTAATCTACTTCCAGGTACAATGCCTATTTCTAAAGCACCGTATAGAATAGCGTCGGCAGAGTTGGCAGAACTGAAAGACCAGTTGCAAGATTTGCTTGATAAGGGTTTCATACGACCCAGTGTATCTCCGTGGAGAGCTCCAGTTTTATTTGTGAAGAAAAAAGATGAGACTATGAGAATGTGTATAGATTATAGGGAGATTAATAAAGTAACGATCAAGAACAAGTATCCTCTACCTCGTATCGATGATTTGTTTGACCAGCTCTAGGGTACATGGGTATATTCTAAGATTGATCTTAGGTCAGGCTATCTTCAGGTAAAGATGAGAGCAGAAGATGTATCGAAGACAGCTTTTAGGAACAGATATGGGTATTATGAGTTTTTGGTTATGCCATTTGGTCTAACGAATGCTTCTGCGGTATTTATGGACGTGATGAATAGAGTCTTCCACCAATACCTTGATCAGTTTGTGGTTGTTTTTATTGATGATGTACTGGTCTATTCGAGGAGTTATGAGGAGCACGAGATACATTTGAGACAGGTTTTGCAGATGCTTAGAGAAAAGAAGTTGTATGCAAAATTCAGTAAATGTGATTTCTGGCTCGAGAAAGTGGTGTTTTTGGGGCATGTTATCACAGGAGACGGAATTTCTGTAGATTCCAGTAATATTAAGGAGGTGGTGAACTAGGCTAGACCAAGTAACGTCTAGGAGATTAAGAGTTTCTTGGGTTTAGCTGGATATTACCGTTATTTCGTTGAAAGGTTCTCAACTTTATCAGGGCCTCCAACACGACTGATGAAGAAAAATACCATATTTGAGTGGAACGATAGCTATGAGCAGAGTTTTCAGAAACTGAAGTAGAGGCTAGTCATAGCACCAGTACTGATCATCCCATCTGGGGGTGAGGGGTACACTATATACAGTGATGCGTCCTTAAAGGGACTTGGTTGTGTATTGATGCAGCATGGCAGGGTAGTGGCGTATGCATCTAGACAGTTGAAAGAATATGAAAAGAATTACCCTACCCACGATCTTGAGTTGGCTACAGTGGTATATGCGTTAAAAATTTGGAGGCATTATTTGTACGGTGAGCAGTACGAGATTTTCTCCGACCACAAGAGCTTAAAGTATTTTTTCGCCCAGAAGGAATTGAACATGGGACAGAGAATGTGGTTAGAGTTGATTAAAGATTTTGACTGTACTATCAATTACCACCCAGGGAAAGCAAACGTGGTAGCTGATGCACTAAGTAGGAAGTCTGGAGTATTAGCGTTGACAGCTATGGAGATCCAGCGTCCGATCATGATGGATCTAGAGAGACTTGGCATTGAATTGATAGAGAGTAATACTCTAGTATGTATCGCCAGCTTAGTGTTACAGCCTACTCTACATGAAAGAATTAAAGCTGCCCAAAAAGAAGATCCGGAATTAGTAGAGGTGATGAACAGAGTGTAGAGTGGTTAGGGGGAGGAATTTTGCATTTCAAATGATGGAGCTTTACGGTTCCGTTCTAGATTATGTGTACCAACTGATGCTGACATTAGGAAAACTATTTTAGATGAGGCTCACAGATCCTTGTATACAATTCATCCTGGTAGTACGAAAATGTACAAGCATCTGCGAGATTTTTATTGGTGGAGTGGAATGAAGAGGGAGATTGTCAAATATATAGCTTAGTGTTTAACGTGCCAGCAAGTAAAAGCTGAGCACCAGAGGTCAGCAAGTCAGTTGCAGCCGCTATTTATCCCAGAGTGGAAGTGGGATCATATATCCATGGACTTTGTTTTAGGGCTGGCATCGACATCGCATGGTCAGAATACGATTTGGGTGATAGTAGACCAGTTGACTAAGTCTGCCCATTTTCTCCCTATTAAGATCAGCTATTCTCTCAGCCGATTGGCAGAGATTTATGTCCAGGAGATAGTTCATTCTTATTGGGTGCCTGTATCTATTGTGTCATATCGAGACCCGCGATTCACGTCACGATTTTGTAGAAGGCTTTGGGGTCTCAGTTATCATTTAGTACTGCATTCCATCCTCAGTCACATGGACAGACTGAGAGGACGATATAGAAACTAGAAGATATGCTCCGTGCATGTGTATTAAATCTTGGGGGTAGCTGGACTCAGTTCATGCCACTGGTAGAATTCGCATATAATAACAGTTATCAGTCCAATAGTAGCATGACACCGTTTAAGGCACTATACGGTAGGAGATGTTGATCTCCTTTGTATTGGGATGAGATAGGTGAGCGGCGAGTTGTGGGTCCAGAGATGGTGTAGCAAGCATATGACAAGGTTTGGCTTATCAGGAAAAGAATCAGTGCAGCTCAGAGCCGACAAAAGAGTTATGCCGACCATCACCACAGAAATTTGGAGTTTGATGTAGGCGGTCACGTATTTTTGAAGATAACTTCGTTAAAAGGAGTTATGAGGTTCGGTAAGAAGGGTAAACTTAGCCCTAGGTTTATCGGTCCATTTGAGATTTTAGAGAAAGTGGGGCCAGTAGCTTACAGGCTAGTTTTGCCACCTACACTATTCAAAATACATGACGTATTTCACGTATCTATGTTGAGGAAATACGTCCCAGACCCTTCTCATATTACCAGTTATGGTGAGTTAGAGTTCAGTGATTCACTAGCTTATGAGGAGGTACCAGTGCAGATTCTGGATAGAAAGGAACAAGAATTACATAATAAGAAAATTTCTCTAGTAAAAGTTCTATGGAGGAATCATGCTATAGAAGAGGCTTCTTGGGAGCCTGAGGAACAAATTTGATAGAAATATCCGCAACTATTCCAAGAAGTTTAAATGTGAGTAAATATGTAGTTTTCTTTTGCAGGTACATGTAATATTTTAGTAGTAAGAGGTTATTTAGTCTGGGGGGAAATTTTCTTTTAGTATATGTAATCTTCTGGAACTTGAGTTTGTAACCACGGTATTCCTCCACCATAAGTGAGGGTAAGTAATAAAGTAAGTACACAATTTTGCCTAATAAGGGATGACGATTTGTATGAATAGTAAATTTCGAGAATGAAATTTTATAAGGAGGGGAGAATGTGACAACCCGAATAATAATGAGATTTAAATAATAAAGAGGAAGAGAAATGGAAACAGTAACAGAAAGAGGAAGTTGACTTCGTCGACGAACGCTTCGCGTTGGAAATCATCATGGCTTCGTCAACGAATACAAGGGATTCGTCGACGAGGGCTTAAGAAAATTCGTCAACGAAGACTGAATTTCATCGACGAAGAAATACCGAGAGAGTTTTAAGCCGACTGAATTTCATCAACGAAGACTAAATTTTGTCGACGAAATTATTGAAGGATTCGTTGACAAATGACGTGGCTCGTCGACGAATCCAGTTCTATAATGTAAAAATTTGAATTTTTTTCACTTCACAACTAAGCAAACTTTTTTTTTCTCTCTCTCTCTCTCTCTCTCTCCTTCCTTCGGTGCTCTCTCTCTTTCTCATCATTTTTGGGCCAGATTTACGCCAGATCGACATTCCGAAGTCACCACGACATTCCTGGGGAAGTTCTCTCCAAATCTGCCGGAGCGGATCGTTGGTGAAAGCGAGTTGGAAATCATCCCTAAGTTGAGGTAAGACTTTTTAAGCTAAATATGGTCTTATGACAGTTATAGGAAATAATATACACGTAGAAATACTGAAGTTTAATACTAGAAGTTTTCAATTTCAGGGTATTGATCAGGAAATCCTACGGGGGTTAGATCAGGATATTTAGGGGCTTTCTCAGTAGCCTGGTAAGGGAATAAACTAAAGCAGTTACTTTTCACTCAAATTACTATTATTTATGAGCAAACTAATTTTCTGAAAATATGTATGATATTTTAGTATTATGGAATTAATGCACGTTTGGGAAAAATACTGTTATTATGTTGAAACGTGTATATATGTATGAGATGCCAGAAATCATGATTTTCAAATGCAACGTATAGTTTTATACAGCAAATGTGTGGCATGAATATTATTTTAGATGAAGAAATATTATGATATGATAATTATATAAATGTAGTATGATTTGAGAAGTTATGGAAATATACAGTATATTACGATTTCGGCACGAGGCCATATTTTATGTATGATTTCGGCGCGAGGCCATATTTATGTATGTTCGGCACGAGGTCGTATTTATGTATAATCGGCAAGAGGCCGTATTTATGAAATGTTCGGCACGAGGCCGTAATTATGAAATTATGAAAGATGCTATACTATCATGTACTATATGTTATCAGAACCCGGATGTTAGTTTAGTTCAGTTCAGGAGCTCAGTACCATAGCTATATAGATAAGATATTTATGTTTAAATTAGTGCTAACCACCCCACGAGGGGGTGGGAGATGAATAGTTGATGTGGCTTTCAATAGAGTGTGGACGTCCACCTGACAATCTGGATTAGGGTGTGGCAGGCTCATCGTACTTACAGACATATTTGACTCAACAGTGGTCTGCCAGCCATTGTCGGGTCCTGTCTTCGGACTGCACAACCCGTCATGGGGGGTAATACATGACATTAGCTAGCTATTCATCCTGGGTATGTTTTTAGTATTATCAGTTATAACAGATGTTTTATGTATGATATGACTTATTAGAAAATATGAGAGCATGTGATTATTCAGTATGATATGATGAACGTTTACGAAAATATGAAATGTACTGTATATGTATAATTGCACTAAATATTCATGCTACCACACAGTTGTATTTAGTTTATTTTCCCTTACTGAGATGTGTCTCACCCCTAACATTAATTAATTTTTCAGGAAACCCTGAGTGACCGGCGGGTTATGGCCGCCGTTGAGTCAGTAATATTACCCCGTTAGGAGGGTAAGATTTTGTACTAGGATCAAGAGTATTTTGTGTTTGATCCTAGAGTTATTTTGATATTTTGGAGGATGTATATAAATACAATATTATGATGTTGTAATAAACTCTGGTATTATGCTTGATGGATGAATGATTTTAGATTTTATGCTTGCTGCTGCTTAGGTTTCCGCTGTGATTGATAGGTGTCCCCGTTACCCACGGGTACGGGTTGACTTTTCCATTCATTATATTACATTTTATGCTAAGGAATTTAGGGTCGCTTCATAAAGTACCCGAATTGCCCCTACAACTCCCATTACAATTATGTTTTATTCACCCTACTGGAGGTTTAACCCATGAAATAATTTTTCCAAGCCTATTGCAAACTCCCTTATGGTTAATTTGAAATTCATCATTAGATTTAATACATTTCATACACACTTGTCCTAACTTGGTTTAATTCGTCTAAACGCATAATAGTTTGAAAAACATGGAATTAGTCAACCAATTAACCCTACTCGTCGATTAATTAAACCAAAAGCTAAATGAGTTTTCAGCCCAATCAAATCGTCAACAATTAGGGGTAATTCATCGACGAATTGGGGTGAATCGTCGATGAATAGGAGCAACTCGTTGATGAATTTTTCCAATAGCTAATTATGTTTTTCAGCCCAGCAACTCATCGACGATTAGGGGTAACTCGTCTACGATTAGGGGCAACTTGTTGACGATTGGATGCAATTAGTCAATGATTAGCATCGGGAAACCTGAAACAGCGAGTTTTAAACAGTTAATTTTTTGTTTGTCTTATCACATTAAATGTCCAACGACCAGACAACTACAAGCTCATCCTTTTGCCCATAAATACAAGCTACTTGCATTTATTACAACGAGCTTCAAACGGCTAGTTTTTTGTTTGTCTTATCACATTAAATGTCCAATGACCAAACAACCACTAGCTCGTCATTTTTCCCATAAATACAAGCTACTTGCATTTATTAAAGACATTGATTATTCATCAATTGGTTGTTGCAAGCATTCTAGGTCATTATTTGCTCAAAAACTCTCTTGCTCTTTTGTTCTTGTTACATACCATTTGTTCAAGAGAGTAGGTGTGAGGATTTACATTGTACTATTAGCTCAAGAAGAAGTATTCTCTATATTCTCTATATTCTCTACATTCATTGTGATTGTTAATTGATTCTTGGTGATTCGAAGGTTCTTAGTGAACCATGTTGAAGGAGTTTCTTGGTGAACTTCATGAATTAGCTCTTGGTGAGTAGCGGGGATTTGTTCCTGAGTTGTAAAGACTTCTCCGTCTTGAAAGGAAATTACATAGTGGATTTTGCAATCATTGAGTTGGTCTCAAGACGTGGACGTAAGTTAGGTGCCGAATCACATTAAAATCACGGTGTCAAGCTCTCCTCTCTCTCATTTACTTTATTTACTTGTTTTATTTACTTTGCAAATATTTTTGATATAAATTACTTGTATCTTGCCAAAGTTTTATTGTTTTGTAGAAAAATTTATTATCCGCGAAAATAGTTTATTCACTCCCCCTCTAGACACACTCTTGGGTCGACAAATTCGATTAACCGAATTAATCGAAAATTCAATTCGGTCGTGTATGATTCGATTAAGGAGTATAATTTGGTCGATTCGGTTATAATGGAAAGCTAATATAAAAAAAAAAATAGTTAATTCAATTAATTGACCGAATAGGTCGAATTAACCGATTGCACAACCCCACCTATACTTCTTCATAAGGAGTCAAAACATGAATTACTGGTTTAAAGCCTAAGTTCATTTGAACAATTCTTTCCTATGCCAAATATGTAATTTCTCTCCTCTCTTTTTTTTTTTATTTTTATTTTTGAGGTGCAAGTAACTTGAAATATTCAAACTTGGTCCTTCACTAAAGTAAGAAGCAAGCAAGTTAATTACAACTTTCGCTAGTTTTTTTCTTATATAGAGTTTCAAGGATTGCCCATGCAAAAAGAAAATGAGATAGGGATTTTATTCCACGCCATCTAATTATTACATATTAGATTAACTAGGTTTGTATCCATGAACTTGCACCAGAGCATCAAACATTTCTTCAATTTACTCGCATTTTTTGACTATCTTGGTGAAACAAGTCTTGCGGATATGATTATGTCCTTCATTTTACAATTAGGAGACTGATAGTTATAATTTCTCGTACATCCTATTCATTCTTTTACTATATATTCGGATTAAGAATTTTATTGAAAAATATTAAAAAATTATTATTTTTATTTTATCAAATATTATTAAATTATATATATATATATATATATATATATATTTGATAAGAAGTCAGAACATGAATTACCAAGATAAAGCCTAAGTTCAACCAAACAATTCTTTACTATGTTATCTCTCTGTCTCTCTCTCTCTTGAGGTGGGAGTAACTTGAAATATTCAAAGTAGGTCCTTCACCAGGAGTAAGAAGCAAGCAAGTTAATTGCAACCTCCACTAGTAGTTTTTTTTTCTTTCTCAAATAGAGTTTCAAGGGTTTTCCATGCCAAAAGAAAATGAGATAGGCGGGGGAGATGCATCATGTAGACAGGTAGATAGATATATATATATATATATATATATATGAGGCCAATTAACCATCACCATCATTTTGAATAATATTAATTGTGGAGAAGAGGAGAACAGGTGGACACCATGACCATACGTACCTACACCATAATGAAACATAAAAGAAAACTCCAAGAAACCCCTCAGCCACACACGGCATATGTCACGCTCGTTGCTAGCCTCTTTTATTTTATTTTATTTCATTTCCTGAGTGGGCTTCCACTTAATTTCCTCTCCTGGTTAATGTCCATTACTACTTCTTATGCTCTCCTGGTTAATAGTGCTTGCCGGCTCTGCCATCATGCATATCATCATCATCCCTCTCCCCGCCCTTCTTCTTTCTTTCCTGTTCTCTTTTTACATGTACACATTTTTCTTTTTCGGACAAACATGGCGTGCGTACGTCTGGAAATGCTTCATTTTTTTGCTATGCTGTGAACTGGGGATTGGAGAATCCATTGACCGCTTCTCTCACTTATCCGAACCACACCACCTCGTGCCAATAAGATACTAATTATCTCAAATAAAATTATAATCATATTTATTGAGATAATATGAAAGATCTTTAAATAAAATATTATTATCATAATTATAATTATGTTTTTTAATTAATGATCTCAAAATTTTGTAAAACTATAATGACATCTCGGAATATAACAAGTCTATAATTATGATATTATTTATCACTTGATGGAAGTGATTATAAAAGAAAGGTTATGAATTGATCCTATCTCAACCTATGATGCTTATACTAAATATATCCATCAAATTAAGTTGAAGCATAAGAAAGAGTAAGAGTTGTGAGATAGAAACACAGTTTGAAATATATATATATATATATATATATATATATATATATTTGGAGGGTATGGATCAAAGTATGTTTTATTTTAACAATAATGATTGTAAAATTTTGAGTTTCGAAGGTCTTAAAATTATAATGTATGAATAATGTTTATCATATTTAAACTTACATGTGGTATCAGAGCGAAGTTGTAGAAACTCATGATTTTCAATTATGATTAAAAGGTTCATATTTCGTTAAATTTTTAGTCTATGAATCAAGGCATAGTAACCTTCTATTTTTCTAAGGCATAATGGTGTAAGTGTGGTATGTCTTGGTTAATAAAATCTGACAATGCAGCACATCTCCAAACTTATTTTATGTGCACTGTGTTACTGTGTTTAATTCTGTTCTGCCATCATACTTCTTAAAATTTATGTAATAATAATGATGGTGCAGAATGTCTGATGTGATAGTAAATATATATAATGTTAATGTATGCTAATATGAATCTACAAGTGTTTTGCCAACATGTTTACGTTACTCACAATATTTTAACATTGTGATCCAAAGTGACTAAATCATTAAGTAAAGTACCCATATGTTTGATGCTAGAATGATATAAAATTATTATAAGACATCAAGAATCACCCAAATTTCGATTAATTGTTCTTATACTATAAGGATAATGTTTTGATAATATTATTATGTATTATTATTTTATCTATTTATCTAAAGATAATAAATACTTATAATGAATACATATAATGTTTCTAAAGTAATGTTAAAATTTAAAATTTAATTAGTATCATTTTTAAAGCTCTTTACATTAGTGTTTTTCCCAAAGGAAAACATTAATATATTTATGTTTGTAATCTTATAAATATTTCATTCAAAGCATTAAGTATGGTTAATTCTAACAGTATTTGTGTCTGGATCGTTATACTTGCATGCTTCATCTGTTCTAATGTTTAATGGATTGAATTTTACTGATTGGAGTGAACAAGTTCAATTTCACCTCGATGTATTGAAACTTGATTTAACACTCATAAGTGAACAGCCTGCTGTTATTACTGATTCTAGTAGTACTGAAGAAATAACCTATTTTAATAATTGGGAAAGATCAAATAGGTTAAGTTTGATATTTATGCGAATGAGTGTTGTAAATAACATTAAGACAGTTATTCCCAAAACTAAAAGTGCTAAAGAGTTTTAAAGTTTGTGGGGGAGCGTTCCCAAACCGCAGATAAGTCTCTTGCTAAGACATTAATGGGTATGTTAATCACCATGAAGTTTGATGGTTCATGTACTATGCATGAGCATGTTGTTGAAATAACAAATATTGTAGCAAAACTTAAGACTTTGGGAATGGATGTGAATGAAAATTTCCTCATTCAGTTCATTTTAAACTTATTACCGATTGAATAGGGACTGTTTCAAATGAACTATAACACCATGAAAGATAAATGGAATGTGCATGAGTTGCACAGTATGCTAGTTCAAAAGGAAACATGACTGAACAATAAAGGAATTCACTCTATTCATTATGTGAACAATGAAGGAGCTGAAAAGAAAGTAAAGAAGCATGGAAAAGGGAAATGATCTTTAAAGGATAATGAATCCTCTTCTCATATTCAGAAGAAGGTATCAAGTAAGGACAAGTGTCGTTTCTGTGGGAAACTTGGACATTACTAGAAGTACTGCTTGAAACGGAAAGCTTGGTTCAAAAGGAAGGGTAAGCTTAGTGCTTATGTATGTTTCGAATCAAATTTAGCTGAAGTTCCTTATAATACTTGGTGGATTGATTCTGGATGTACAACTCATGTTTCTAATATGATGCAGGGATTTCTTATAATCCGGAACATAAACCCAAATGAGAAGTTTATTTTCATGGGGAATAGAATAAAAGTGTCAGTTGAAGTAGTCAGGACTTATCATTTAATCCTAGACACTGGTTATTGTTTGGATTTATATGAGACTTTTTATGTTCTTAGTATTTCTAGGAATTTAGTTTCATTATCTAAATTGGATGTTTTTGGATACACTTGTAATTTTAATAAAGGATATTCAATTTATTTAAGGATACCTATATGGTTGGTTGTGGTATGCTTCGTGATGGATTATATAAGTTAAAACTTGATAATCATTATGCTGAAACACTTTTAACCTCACATCATAGTATTGGCACTAAACAAAGTTTAATGAATGAATGATCTGCTTACTTGTAACATAAACGATTAGGTCATATTTTCAAAGAAAGACTGGAAGGATTAGTAAAGAGTGAAATACTTCCAGATTTGGATTTCACTGATCTTGATATTTGTGTAGATTGTATTAAAGGAAAGCAGACAAGACACACAAAGAAAGAAGCCACAAGGAGCACTCAGCTTCTAGAAATTATACACACTTATACATGTGGACCCTTTGACGTAAATACCTTCAGTAATAATAGATATTTCATCACCTTTATCGTTGATTTTTCATGTTATGGATATGTCTACTTGCTGCATAAGAAATCTCAAGCGGTAAATGCTTTGGAGATTTATGTCAATGAAGTTGAAAGGCAATTAGACAGAAAGGTGAAAATTGTTAGATTTGATAGAGGAGATGAATATTATGGAAGGTATAACGAAACTGGACAACTACCTGGTCCATTTGCAAAATTCCTTGAAAAACATGGTATTTGTGCTCAATATTCAATGCCAAGTACACCAAAACAGAATGGTGTATCAGAAAGGCGTAATAAGTCTTTGATAGGTATGGTTAGGAGCATGATAAGTAGAAAGTCTTTACCCAATTCATTGTGAATGTATGCTTTAAAAACTGCCATGTACATATTAAATTGTGTTCCTAGTAAGGCATTCCAAAGACACCATTTGAGCTTTGGACTGGCAGGAAACCAAGTTTGCGACACCTGCATGTTTGGGGTTGTCAGGCAGAAATTAAAGTTTATGACCCACAAGAAAAGAAGCTAGATGCAAGAAGAATCAGCGATAATTTCATTGGTTATCTAGAAAAATCGAAAGGGTATATATTTTATTGTCTTAATCATGTCACAAGAATAGTTGAAACTGGAAATGGTAGGTTCATTGAGAACGATGAAACTAGTGGGAGTATGGTTCCATTAAATGTGGAAATTAAGGAAATTACAACTCCCACTATTCAAAGTAAACCTATTATAGAAAAACCACAAGAGGTTGCGTTAAGACGATCTCAAATAGAAAAGAGATCTATTATCTCGAATGATTATGTGGTTTATCTTCAAGAGTCATATTTTGACTTAGAAATTGAAGATGATCCAGTTTCGTTTTCACAGGCCATTAGCTGTGAAAATTTTGATAAATGGATGGATGCCATGAAAGAAGAGTTAAAGTCTATGGAACAAATTGAAGTCTGGGATCTTGTAGAATTGCCAGAAGGTTGCAAGAGAGTATAAATGAGTTTTTAAAACCAAACAAGACTTTCGTGGTAACCTTGACGTTACAAGGCCAGACTTGTTGCTAAAGGTTTTACTTAGAAAAATGGTATTGATTATAAAGAGACTTTTTCACCGGCTTCTAAGAAAGATTCTTTCAGAATTATTATGACTTTAGTAGCTCATTACGATTTAGAGTTATATCAAATGGATGTGAAAACTGCCTTTCTAAATGAGAATTTAGATGAAGATGTTTATATGAATCAACCATTGGGTTTTACAGTTAAAGGGAAAGAAACTTTGGTGTGTAAACTTAAGAAGTTAATATACGGACTTAAACAAGCTTCCCGACAATGGTATCTTAAGTTTAATAATACCATTGGTTCCTTTGGATTTAAATAAAACACTGTTGATCGGTATATATATTTGAAGATTAGTGGGAGTAAGTTTATATTCCTAATTTTGTATGTTGATGATATTTTTCTTGCAACTAATGATGTTAGTCTGTTACATGAGACTAAAGAATTTCTCTCTAAAAACTTTGAAATGAAAGATATGGGAGAGGCAAAGTATGTGATCGAAATAGAAATATTTTTAGATTGGTCCCAAGAATTGGTTGGTTGTCTCAGAAAGGTTATATAAATAAAGTTTTAGAGAGATTTAACATGGAGAAATGCTCAGCTTCACCCATTCCAATTCAGAAAGGAGACAAGTTCAGTCTCATGCAATGTCTTAAAAATGATCTACAACGGAGGCAAATAAAGGATGTTCCTTATGCATATGTTGTTGGGAGCTTGATGTAGGTTTAAACGTGCACAAGGCCTGACATTAGCTTTGCAGTTGGAATGCTCGATAGATATCAAAGTAATCCAGGAATGATTCACTGGAAGGCTGCAAAGAAAGTTCTAAGATACTTGGAAGGAACGAAATATTACAAGCTTATGTATCAAAGGTCTAATCATCTTGAGGTGGTTGGATATTCAGATTCTAATTTTGCTAGATGTGTGGATACAAGAAAGTCCACATTTGGCTATGTATACTTGCTAGCCGGAGGAGCAATTTCATGGAAGAGTGCGAAGCAGTCAATAATTGCTGCATCCACTATGGAAGCTGAATTTGTAACTTGCTTTGAGGCTACAATTCAAACTAATTGGTTGCGGAACTTTATTTCAGAACTTGGAATAGTCGACAGTATCGCCAAGCTACTAAAAATTTATTGTGATAATTTCACAGCTATCTTCTTCTCTAAGAATGATAAGTAATCCAAGGGTGTTAAGCATATTGAATTGAAATACTTTACTGTTAAAGAAGACATACAGAAACAAAAAGTGTCAATTGAACATAATAGCATTGATTGTATGATTGTTGATCCTTTGATGAAAGGATTGTCGCCCAAAACATTTATTGGTCATGTTAAAAATATGGGCATTATTGAATCTTAATGTATGTTGTTCAATTGATATTTGAGTTCAATAATGAAAATGTTTCTATTATTTATATTTTCCATTTTGTATATATAATTGTTATGGAATAATGATAACAAGATTAAATTTGGACCTAATGTATGCCTCTCAACTAAAAGATCATTATGTATAGTAGAACTTGTATTGTAGTGCATGGAAGGAACAATGTTAATAAAGATGATATGGAACCACCATGAATCCTACAAGTTTTCTACATATTAATGATAACTAATGTATGCGCATTATGATAAACTGCGTTAAGTAATTTCACTTGAGTCAAGTGGGAGAATGTAAGACATTAATTGTCTCAAATGAAATTATAATCATATTTGTTGAGGTAATATGAAAGATTTTTAAATAAAATATTGTTATCATAAATGTAATTATGTTTTTTAATTAATGATCTCGAAATTTTGTAAAACTATAATGACATCTTAGAATATGAGAAGTCTATAATTATGATACATTATTAATCACTTGATGTAAGTGATTATAAAAGAGAGGTTAAGGGCTGGTCCTATCTCAACCTATAATGTTTATATTAAATATATCCATCAAATTAAGTTAAAGCATAAAGAAGAGTAAGAGTTGTGAGATAGAAACACAGTCTGAAATATATATATATATATATATATATATATATATATATATATATATATATATATATTTGGAGGCTATAGATTAAGGTGTGTTTTATTTTAACTTTAATGATTGTAAAATTATGAGTTTCGAAGGTCTTAAAATTATGATGTATGAATAATGTTTATTATGTTTAAACTTACAGTGCCAACTCAAAATCATTCAATTACTTATAGCTAGTAAACGATCATGTTTTTTTTTTCTAATTAAGAGGGACTTATTAATTAATTAATTAGGAAATATAATTGTCTTATGCACACGTAATAAATTGAAAATTAATTTTTATTTTTAAAATTTTTTGAAAAATTAAAAAAACATCATTCTTATTTTTTATTTGTAAGATTTGCATACTAGAAATCAGCGTGATCCTTTAATCAGATCTTTCTATTCAATAAAATTACTCAACACTAGATCTCACTATATTTAATGTGAACCTTATTAGTGAGACTCGCATGAAACCCATAATTTAAAGTAATTTCATGAGATGAGAAGAGGCGAGGCTAGAGGCAAAGTTCCTAAACTAATTGAAAAGGAGTGAGTACAAGATCGTTGAGTAACTCTGTAAGATACCTACTCACATTTCCCTCTTAATCCTACTGCTAAACTCCGAAATATATCAGAATGTACTTATTTTGAAAGTTTTGAATGGAGCTCACACCCAAAACAATATCACTTTTACATGACCAAAAATTACAGATACTCTAAAAAACTTACTTTATATATATATATATATATATATATAATTACAATATATACTTGTCTCGAAATCTTATATTGTATTACAAAGTCTTTTTGGGCTGCTAAGAAGGTTCCTCACTCGAAAGACTTAAAGCCCTACAAAACGGCTTCCCACTCCTTTACAAACTTTAATTTTCAGCGAGTCCAAAGATCAATTGATTTTCTAGTTTTTCAAGAAGAAAGGAAAAATAAATAAATTGTTAGAGGGAAGTCCATTCACATCCATTACGTGTATAGTTCTGGCATAGTCCTTTCATTAATTGAATTTGGTTGAAGCAAAATTTTTGTTTGCATGGGTCACTCCAAAATAGGGAAATGGGAGCTGATGTAACACATGGTCACTCATATGAACAGTGAAGAAAATCAAGACTTTAAAGGTTTTTTTATTACCAAATTTCATCTCATCACTGCTTGTCATATCACTGGACACCATGTCAGACTTTTTTTGTCTGCCCCTTACTCCACTCTGGTCCTTAGAGGCTTGTAATGATCAAGACGAAGACGATTCATTTTTGTTAAAATTTTTACTCATAAATTTTTTTTCACACTTGAAAAAATAGGATAAAAAATGAAGGTTGAATTTAAGATTTAATAAACTTAAGTTTTTGTGTCAAGTTGAGACTCACTTATATGTATCAAATCTATTTATGAACTCTTTTATTGCTAGTAAGTGGTATCAAAGCCGACAGTGTGTAATTTTGAGTATACAACATCGTAAAGTTGAGGTATAAAACTAATTTTCCTAAGATATTGATAATTAGAAGACTAAGTGTGTGACCAAGGGCTAATAAGTTCATTTAGGCTCGGTAGATGGATTCGAATAGGGACATGGAGGTTGAATTAATTTGAAGGTACGTGAAATATAATTCGAGGCACATGAGGCGTAAGGATAGGACCCACTAGACCAAATGTTGAAGAACTAAGCTTACTCTCATGGAGAAACTGGTTTCTACTCAAGAAGAAGAGGTCGAATCAGACATCAAGAATGCTTTTGTTTGATTGGAAATGGTTGGAACTCACGAGTGAATGAGAGATTATTGAAAATTTCACTTATGAGTTTATCTCACATTGAAAAAACAATAAAGTGAAAGATGAGTACTCATATATATGGTCGGCTTAAGTCCCAATAAGCTTAAGCTTTTGGGTCTAATTTGTACTCACCTATATGTATTAAGTTCACCCGTGAACTCCTCTAACATTAACAAATTTATTAGCATGATGTAATTTTTATTAATCAATTTTAATTTTTTGATTGATATTTTGATACACAATACACTTTAACATTAAGTATTTATCATAATTGGTATAGTTGTGACATTGTAAAAGGCAAATTGGGATGAAGTAGGAAATAAATTTGAGGGACCCAACATGAGTAAATCAATATGAATCCAATAGATTTTGATCCTACCAAATTAATAAATTATAAACCACAAAATTTGATTTGGTTTTTGGTTTTGACTTTTTTATTTATTAACCGAGCCAAGCTACAAACAAAATCGAGGCAAACCATTTGTAAACCAACCTAAAGTATAATGAACCTTTATATGTGTAGGCTTGTATATGTGTATTAGTTTGAACCAAACAAGTTATTAATCAGACTGGAATGAATCATGTTTAAATCAACTAAAAGTTGTGGACTTGGGATTATTTAAACCCAACCTTAAAGTTAATGCCTAAATGAAAAACTGCATAATAAAGTGTGAGTGTGTGTGTGTGTGTGTATAGAAGCACACATATTAAATTAATTCAAGAAACAAAAAAAATTACATAAAGTTTTCAAGTTTCATTGTTTAATATCCAAAATCCAAAAACACCATAAATTTTATTGGAGTATGTGACTCATATTGAGTGCAATATATACTTGGAGAAAGCATGGTGAAGCAAGAAACTGTTTGGTCGATGATTTGCTCTCAAGAGATAACCATCGACGGTTTGCTTGAAACCGTCAACGATTTCAATCTTCAGGTTTCGGCCTCTATATTGTTGACGGTATCGTTTAGCACCGAGAATGATTTTGAATCGGGAAGATCAGTAGATTGGGTATTTCAGAGGATTTTCCATCGGGGATTGCTATAAGGGCACTTTAGGAACTTTCTAAACATTATGTACATATAGGGTTAGCTTATAAACAATATTGTAACCCTTGATTGTCGCTTTTGACAGATTGATAGTGAAAATTTAGCCGGTTGCTCCTGTGGACTTTGGCACATTGTCGAATCACGTATGTTCTTGTGTTATTGATTATTTGCTTTCCTTTATTACATGTGTGATTAATTGTTTCCGTATTATTCATCGTTAGTTTGTTGTATTGCTTGATTTGATTTGATTTGTTGGTTTTCATTGCGCATTGACATTCAACCACTTTGCACAACAAAGTTGGTATCAGAGTCAGGTTACAATGGCTGGGATTTCATCTGCGAAGTTCGACATTGTCAAGTTCGATGGATTGGGAAATTTCAAACTTTGGCAGAGGAGGGTTAAGGACTTGTTGGTGCAGCAAGGTATGGTGAAGGCATTATATGAGAGGCAGTCGGAAGGCATGGACGACATAAGTTGGAAGGAGTTGGGAGTGAAGGCTGTGGCAACTATCAGGCTTTTTTTGGCTGATGATGTGATGTATCACGTCATGGATGAGGAATCACTAGTAGCAGTTTGGTTGAAATTGGAGAGTCGGTATATGTCCAAGTCATTGACGAACAAGTTGTATCTTAAACAAAAGTTGTATGGGCTTAAGATGGCAGAGGGTTCAGATCTGAATCACCACATCGAAGCATTTAATCAAATTATCAGTGATCTGAAGCAGGTTGATGTGAAGTTTGAGGATGGAGACAAGGTATTGATGTTGCTATATTCCTTATCTATGTCTCCTACGTATGAGAATCTAGTTATGACTATGACATGGGGGAAAGAAACTCTGACGTTGGATGATATCACAAGTGCAGTGTTAGGTTTCCATAAAATGAAGAAGACTAGCGATGAGAGTTTACTAGGTGAAAGGCTCATGGTGAAGGGGAACTAGGATTGTGGGAGAAGCAAGTTTCAAAGTGGACCAAGAAACAATAAGGCTTGGTCCAATTCTAGGAAGACGAAGGGCGTAATGTGTTTTAAGTGCGGGAAAAAGGGGCACATAAAATCTGATTGTCTAGAGAGAAAGAAAGGGAATATAGAAATTAACGAGGGTTCAAATGTAGCGAAAAAAGGAGACTGAGGTAGCGATGATGGTGATATGCTTTCGGTTTCATCTGGTTTAGATGGTCTCACAAATTTTTGTATCTTAGAGTCGACGTGCTCGTATAACATGATGCCCAACAAAGATTGGTTCATCACTTACATTTTGGTAGGTTCTGGTTCTCATCTGAAGGGGAATAATGCTTCAAGAAAAATTATCGAAATGAGGAACATCAGAATCAAAATGTATGATGGTGTGGTGAGGATGTTATGTGGTGTTAGGCATATACTAGAGTTAAGAAAGAATTTGATTTTTTAGGCACTTTAGATTGTAATGGGTTTAGTTAAAAATCTGAAAGTGGTGTAATGAGGGTGAGTAAGGGACTTCTAACCATCATGAAGGGGCAGAAAGTACCGAGGAATACTATACACTACTAGGTACCATGGTCGTACGTGGAGCTATAATTGCAGATTTTGAGTCGAGTAACACTGTCTTGTGGCATATGCAATTAAGGCATATGGGTGAGCGTGGAATGAAGGAACTTCATAGGGGAAATCTTTTAAAGGGAGTCAAATCATGCAAGCTAGATTTCTACAGGTCTTGTGTACTTGGGAAACATAATATGGTCCAGTTCATGGCAACCACACATAAGACGGAGGGAATCCTTGATTACAATCATTCATATGTTTGGGGGTTGAAGAAAGTAGTATCACGATGGGGGCATATGCACTTCGTGAGTTTCATTAATGATTACTTACGAAAGGTCTGAATGTCTTCATTGACACAAGTCAGAGACATTTGTCAGGTTTAAATTGTGGAAAGTTGAGGTGGAAAATCAAACTAAGAGAAAGATTAAATGTCTTATATTAGACAACCGAACTGAGTATACTGATTTGAGGTTCAATGAATTTTGTGATCAGCATAGCGTAAGGAGACATTTTATAGTACGCAAGACACCACAACATAATTGTGTGGCAGAAAGGATGAATCAAACTCTAACTGAAAAGGCTTAGTGTCTCAGGTTGAATGTAGGGCTTGCAAGGAATTTCTGGGCCGAGGCAATGAGTATGACATGTTTCTTGGTTAACCGATTGCCAAGGGCATCATTGGATAGGAAAGTTGTAGAGGAAGCATGGACAGGAAATGTGGTAGACTACTCCGGTTTGAGAGTATTTGGGTGTCTAGCCTGTGTACACATTTCTAGTGAGGAGGAATCAAAGCTTGATGCAAAGTCTAGACGTTGTATCTTTCTAGGGTATCATAAAGGTGTGAAAGGGTTTAAGCTATGGGATTTAGTGGCAAACAAGGTGGTGATAAGTAGAGACATAGTTTTCGATGAGAAGCCTATGTTGCAGCTTACTTAGGAAGAAGAAGAGAAACAGCTGCTAGAAAATAGCAGCAATAATGAGCATGTGGTGCAGGTGGTGTTAGAGACTCAAGGTACATATGACGTTATTCAGAGTGCAGGGAGTTCTAACTCAGAAGACCAACAAGAACATCTTCTTATAGCTATAGACAGAGCCAGATGCACTATCTGGCCACCTCCTAGGTATGGTTTTGATGATCTGGTGTCTTATGCACTTATCATAAGTAATGAGGATTCAACTACCTTTTAGAAGGCAGTCCATAGCCAAGAGAAAAGTAGATGGATGGGTGTTATGGTGGAAGAGATGGAGTCATTTTATAAGAACCAAACGTGGGAGTTGGTAGAGCTTCCCAAGGGGAAGAGGGCAATAGGAAGCAAGTGAGTGTACAAGAAGAAAAAAGCAATTTCAGAAAACAAAAGAGAGAAGTTCAAGGTTCGGTTAGTAGCAAAGGGTTACTCACGGTGGAAAGAAGTTGATAATGATGAAATCTTCTCCTCTGTGGTCAGACACACTTCCATCAGGGTAGTATTGGGATTGGTGGCGCATTACGATATGCAATTGGAGCAAATGTATGTAAAGACAGCGTTCCTCCATGGAGATTTGGAGGAGCTAATTTACATGGTACAACCAGAAGGTTTCAGTTAGCCTGGACATGAGCACTTAGTCGGTAAACTGAGGAAGTCACTTCATGGGCTGAAGATGTCTTTGAGGCAATAGTACAAGTGGTTTGACTCCTACATGATCTAGATTGGCTACAGGAGGAGTGTATGATGGCTGCATGTATGTAAATAGTCTTGAGGATGGTTCTTTTCATTTTTTGTTGTTTTATGTTGACAACATGTTAAGTATTGTAAGGATTGTGACTGAAGTAAATCACTTGAAAATTCGGTTGACTCTATGAGTCATATCCCATTTTGGTTATGACAAATCCAAAGTATCTTACCTGTGCATTGAGTATGTGAGCATGATTTTCACTTCACACAAAACAGATGGTAAGGATACAATAGAAGTCACGAGGAGCTGAAATTCAACATCACCTGGATATAGCATGGCAACATGAAGAGCAAAGCACGAAGAAACTTCATTTTTATTGTAGTTGCATTTGAGTTGGGTTTGTAATAATTATGGTCTATAATAATGTTTTGCATATATGATAGGATTTAATGCTCAAAGGCCATAGATTGATCATTAGGTTCCAATAGCCTTAAATTAAAATGTCATGGCTTATTCACACAGGGTTGGAAAAGTTCAATGACAAAACAAGGCAAAAATTTTCATTTTTAAAGAGCCTTGGTCTACCGACCTATGCATGCTCAAAATTTCCTCGGCTGACCGAATTCACTATTTAACAATTTTTATTACTCAGTCGACCATCCTCTTTTATATGTAAATGCTCGACCGCCCGACCTCATTTTTGGCCTGTTTCTTAAGTCTTGGAAAAAAGGCCTCCATGTTTTAAAATTGGTCAGTCGACTGACCTTATACTCACGGCAAACCAGCCCTAGCCCTTAGGTGATCGAATCTATGAAGGTTCGGGTAAATCGCCTTGGCTAGCCGACCAGTCACCTTCGACGGCCAATCGAACCCAAAATAAATTTCAAATTTCTCTGTGTTTGGTCAATAGACCCTAGCACCAGTCGACCGAACCTCTCGAGTTCTTGAATTTTTACTACGCTAATACAGGGTAAATCTTAATTAAAAAAATTATAAAATTCTATTTGTGTCCCTAACGGTTATATTTTTTTAGGAAATCTATATATACCCCATTCCTAAGCCATATTAGAACAAGGATTAGCAAGAAAATTCTCTCAAAAATATTTTGTGCTATCTCTCATACTCCCACATTCACAAGTATACACTTACTCTCTTTCTCTTATTCCTTTTAAATCACTTTAGAAAGAGAGCTTTGATTGTCATTATTCGTTTGCAAATTATTGCACTTGAAGTTTGATTGAATATTATTGTGGGCATTTATTTGTTTTCAAAGCTTACACTCTCATCTATTTGTTCATACTTGAAAATTATTTTTTGGAATAAGCTTGAGTTCTTCCCATTGTATTTTATTCATAAATATCTCATGGGAAAAACTCTCCATTTGCTTGTGAATCTTTGCATCCTTATTGCAAGATTCAAAATGTAGAGACCCAAAAAAATGATAATAATAAAAATGAGTAAGAAAAGGAGAAATGGTTTGGTGCAAGGTCAAACTGTCGATGGTTTTGGTGGAGCTCAAAAAACCATTGACGATTTTAGTTACTGAGGCTTAGTATAAGGTAAAATAGTAGAAAGGCCAAACCATTGATGGTTTCCCTTATGCAAGAAGCCTATAAATAGGCTTCTAAGTCATTTCATTTGTAAAAAAAATCAAAATACACTCTCTCTCCCTCTTCGATTTCTCTCTCGAAACAAGCCCGAATCAGCTAATAAACATCATTTCGGGATCTTGGCAACGTTTCTCTACAATTTAACCAGAGTGGTTTCGTAATTTAGGCATTTTAGACACCACTCCAAAACTAGGGTAAGTAAGGTGTTTTTCTAGTTTAATTAGTTATTGGGAGTATGTGGGTCTAGGAATGTTAAAATGACTATTATTCTAGGGTTGAGTTGATTTAATTAGGGTTTATGGATACAGGGTTTTGTGTGTGCACCGCAGGCACGGTTTAGGATCTCTACAGGCTTTTCTTCAGGAATCAGGTAAGGGGATAGATTGTGTTAGGTATTTTTAGAAAATTTACTAGTTAAAAAGCAGCATTTGATTTCAGAAATTATATATATGATTTTTCTGGATATTCAGGCACATGGTAAAGATATTTATGAATTAATATATATATATTGGGAAATCTGATGTTTGAGCTGAGTAAACCCTAGAAGAAGAATTAATATTATTTTCAGCAAAATATGTTTTTCCCTAGGCAGATAGTATAATATAGTGAACACTCACTCGTGTGGAATGAGTATGAATATTTTACAGAATATATATAAATATATAGGCCATATTATGCTATGCTTATACAGAACAAGTGCAGTTTGAAAATGATTTTTAGAAATGATATAAACGTTACAAAAAATATGATATTATACAATATACTATTACAGTTCAGCCGGCCTAATGTCGTGATATTTCAGCCGGCTCAATGCTGTGACATTTTAGTCGGCCTAGTGCTATGATATTTCAGTCGGCCCAGTGCCGTGATAGTTCAGCCAACCTAGTGTTGTGATATTTCAGCCGGTCCAGTGCCGTGACAATTCAATCGACCTAGTGCCGTGATATTTTAGTTGACCTAGTGTTGTGACAGTTCAGCCAGCCTAGTGCTGTGATTAGATATATATAACGGTTTAATTAGAAATTAAATTGTGATAGATTTTATACAGAAATATGAAAATGAGTTATGAAACAGTTATAGTATGAAATGTAATATATGATAGCAGAACCCTAATGGTTTAGTTCAGTTTCTGAGCACAGTACCATAGCTATTATTTCAGATTAGTGCCACCTCACGTCTCAGATAGAGTGTTAATGATTGGCTAGTCGATTGAGCCCAAAGGAAAGTAGTGTGCCCCTTTAGCACTCTGGACCAGGCTGAGCAGGCCAATCGTACTTACATACGAGTTAATTTTAGCTTAGCGTGGTAGGCCAACCATTGCTAGGTTCTGCCTATGGGCTGCACAACCCAATCATGTGGGAGTAATACATGATATTAGCTAGCTATCCATCCAGGGGAAAATTTCAGTATTATACAGTTATAGCAGATGATTTACATGTTTTTAGTAATTTATTATAACACAGTATGTTTATGTTGAAAATATGATTTCTCCAAACTTATATAAGTATGACCACATATTTACTTGATTATCAGATACATTTAATTATGTTACAATTAATTATGCATAGAATATATTTATGATACACAATAGAATTCATGTTGCCACACATTGATGATAAACTATTCCACTTACAGAGAGGTGTCTCACCCTAGAATTCAAACATTTCAAGAAATCCATACAGATGAGAGGAACGAGCTCCGAGGTAGAGGAGGTTGTGGTACTATCCTAGTTTTAGGGTAAGTGTTTGAACTGGGGATATGCTTTGTGTAATCCCTAGGATATTTTATGGGTTTTGGGGTTATACATGTATAATTATTGTTGACTTTATTGGTCATTTTCCGTTTTGATAATAACAAACCACTTTGTATCTTACCTGTGTCTTGAGTTTGTGTACAGGACCATGGGCAAAGATTCAGACAAGACCATAAAGAACTTAATGCTCATATCATATGATGGCGTTTGGAGAAGCAAAGGAAATAAAGACCAAATATTTTCAATTGTATTTGCTATTTAATTCATTTGGGTCTGTGATAATTATGGTTTGTAATAATTAATGCATCGCATGCATGATAGGATGCGTAAGATCAAGAGGCCTTAGAATGACCATAGGAACCATCACCTATATAACTTAAATGCCTTATGCTTATTCACATTGGGTTAATGAAGCATAGAGACCAAAACAAGACTTAAAAGCATAAATTTAGTGGTCTCGGTCGACCGAACCATTGGTAGTATAAATGGCTCGGTCGACTGAACCGGTCATAAGTCAACATGTTGACTTCACTTGGTCGATCGTTCTATTTTGAATGCACCGTCCTAGGTCGATCGAACCATAAAGTGTCTGACTCCCCAACTACTTGGTCGACCAAATATGTAGTTCAAGTTAGCCTTGGTCAATTGAACCTAGATGAGTAGCTAACCAGACCTTTGTCTTGATTGACTGAACCTACGAAGGGTTCAAAATCGCTCTGAGACGGTCGACCAAATCTGTAGTTGAAATTTGCCTTGGTCGACCAAACTTATTAAAGTTGTCGACTGAACCCTGTCTTTAGTTAACTGAACCTCTCGGGTTGGTCAAATTTTTATTGCAGTTAAACATGGTTAATTTTTATTAAACATAATTAAATAATTCCCAAAATTCCTTTTATGTCCTCAACGGTTATATTTTTCTAAAAGACTATATATACCCTTTCGTTTAGAGAAATTAGCAAGAGATTAACACTTTGATTAGAAATAAAAACCTTTGAAATTTCTTGAGCTATTTTTATTCTCTCTTCCATTCAAGTTTAAAAATTTCCACTCTTACACATTCATCTTGCAAAAATTACTTTGGTAAGAGTATCTTGAGATCATCCATACTATTGGTGTAAGATTACACTCTCATTTCATATTCCTTGATTGATATTGATTTTCATTGAGAGTAAGCTTGAGTTTTTCCCTTGTGATTTTATTCATGAGTCTTTTTGGGAAAACTCTCTAAAGCTTGTGCATCTTTGCATTATTATTGCACAGATTCAAGAGCTTGTATTGTGAATTGAAAAATAGTTTTTGTACAAGCTAGAGACTCAAATATCTCTTATACTTAATGCTTGGAAAATTATTTTTGAGATATTTGATTGTGTTCTTTGAATCTTTGAAACCATATTTGTGATATATATATAAATATTGTTTCAAAGAATCTCTCATTACACACTCTCACATATTACTTTTTATATTGACATTATCTTGAGAGTTGTTATATTATACTTCATTGAGCTTATAAATCCTATCATATTGAAGTGCATTGATTATATTGGTACATATCTGCTTATTGGAGAAGAACGTATATTGTACATGAAAATTTATTTCTTATTATCAGTTATATTCCAAGCGTGGCCTGAGGGGGTGTTGATCTAGCCCGTAAGGATTGGTTGTAAAGGTTGGGGTTAGTCTTGTTAATTTGACTTGGGGTTTCCCTTACCCAGTAAAGAAAGGATGTTGTATTCGGTGTCACTCCATCTGCAAGTGAGCTTTAGTAGAATCCTTGGGCTTGTGAGCTAGAGGCGGGGATGTAGGCACATTTGCCGGACCTCAATAACACATTTGGTGTCATTTTTACTTAATATGCTCTACTATATTGTGCTTGCTTGTTTAAATTTATCTGGAGCAAATTAATTGCAGTTGCATCTATTTGTTTATTTCATACATGCTCTATATTGACTCTAGGTTTGTGCAATACTGTTGCAGGTTAGTTAACCTAGGAAGAAAAATTTTAAATATTCAATTCACCCCTCGTCTTGGGATTACACTGAAGTCAACAATTGGTATCAGAGCCTAGTTTCTTGAAGTTAATCATTTTTCTGCAAAAAGATCATAATGACTCATGTTAGTGTAACCCCTTTTGTTGAGGGACACTTGTCCACATGTCCTCTTGTTTTCAGTGGTGTGAACTATACTTTCTGGAAACAAAGGATGTGTATTTACCTTGAAAACATTGATTGGAAGGTGTGGAGAGTGGTCTCTAGAGGAAATTATATTCCCATGAAAACTATAGAGGAGGCTAGAGTACCTAAGACTAAGGAAAAATACATTGATGATGACATAAAAGCAATAAATGTAAATGCACTTGCTATGAATAATTTATATTGTGCACTTGATGCAAATGAATATAGGGTTATGGCATGCACAACCGCAAAGGAAATATGTGATAAACTAGAGGTTACTTATGAAGGCACTAGAGCTGTTAAGGATTGTAGGATTGACATGTTGACTAGTGAGTATGAGGCATTTAGGATGAACAATAGTGAATCAATACAGATCATCTACACTCGTTTCACTCATATCATTAACTCATTACATGCACTAGGCAAAACTTATCCCACATATGAAATGATTAGGAAAATTCTTAGGGGTTGCCACCAGTTTGGGAAGCAAAGGCTACTACTATAGCCGAGAGTAGAGACTTAAAGGTGATGACTCTAGATGAACTGATAGGGTCACTCATCACATACAAGATGGCTATTAATGAGAGATTGAATGAGAAAAGTAGAGTAAAGAAGGTAACTGCCTTAAAAACATCTGCTAACACCTCTAGTGAATGTAGTGAACCAGAATTAGGAGAAGATATGGCTATGCTTACCTGGAAATTTAGTAAGTTCTTTAGAAAGAATAGCAGACCATATGGAAGGTTCCAGGGCTCAGCATCTGGAAAGGGAGAGTCAAGCAAAAGAAAAGAAAAATCAAATGCTCCCACATGCTACAACTGTAACAAAGTCGGGCATATCAAACTAGACTGCCCATTGTTGAAAAAGGAATCAAAGAAAAAGGAGAAAGCAATGAAAGCCAGCACATTGTGGGATAAACATAATAGCAGTGATTTAGACATGGACTTTAGTGACACTACGGTTGCTAACTTGTGCTTGATGGCACACAATGATGAGGTACTATCATCTTGCTCTTTATCATCTTACTATTTTGATGATGATTCTGATTCTGACAGCATGCCTACATATAAAGAACTGCAGCATGAACATATTCGTGTCTTTAAATTGCTAAATAAAATGACCAAGGAAAATGGTGTTTTGAAAAAAAAAAGTAAAAATTGGTCAAATATTTTGAAAATGGTAAAAAGTCCTATGCCGTGTCATTTAAAGAAAAGGATTTGAAAATTGTAGAGCTTGAAAAGAAATTGGAGGATAGCTCCAAAATTATCTATAAATTTACAGAGGGCCAAAAAAATTTTGAAAAACTTCTTGGGGTCCAAAGAAATTCGCTTGATAAAGAAGGTCTCGACTTTAATGGAATTGAAAACAAAAGACGAAATGATCTTTATTTGGGACATTTTGTTCGTGAATCAAAAAAATACATTCCACCTAAAGATTCATTTAGACAAATGACATGTTATAAATGAAAACAAAAAGGTTATATTCAATTTGACTGTCCATTTAGAAATAGAAATGTGAAAATCAAGAAAGTATGGATAGTCAAAGGTGAATCAATCACTAACCCCTATGGACCCAACATGTTTTGGGTACCAGCATTAGTTACTTATATATTTTTGCAGGTGTGCTTGAGATCGTCTTCATCTAAGGACAAGTGGTACATGGATAGCGGCTATTCACAACATATGATTGGCAACAAGGCCAAGTTTGAGTCCATTGCACCCAAGGAAGGAGGGTTCGTGACCTTCAGGGACAACGCAAAGGGCAGAATCATCGGAGTAGGTAAGGTTGGTAAGGAACCTTCCCTTGTTATTGATAATGTCTTATTAGTTGATGGTTTAAAACATAACCTATTAAGCATAAGTCAATTGTGTGATAATAATTACATAGTGTCCTTTGAAAATGACAAATGCATTATTGAGAATAAATCTAATAACAAAATTCTTTTTACTGCTAATGGTCACGAAAATGTTTACACCACTAGTTTTGATAACTTAACTTCACAACATGTAACTTGTTTTTTTGCTATTAATGAAGCAAGTTGGTTGTGGCATAGGCGTCTAGGGCATGCTAGCATGGATCTATGGTCAACACTTGTGAAAAAGGACTTAGTTAAAGGCTTACCAAAACACTTTTTGTGAAAAATAAAATTTGTGATGCATGTCAAATGGGTAAGCAAACGAGATCTAGTTTTAAGAAAAAGAAAATCATATCTAATACTAGGTCACTTCAAATGTTGCACTTAGACTTATTCGGTCCTAATCAACTTCGGAGTCTAGGAGGAAAATTATATGCATTTGTAATTGTAGATGACTATTCTAGGTTCATATGTGTACTATTTCTTACACATAAAGATGAATCATGCAAACAATTTACTAGACTCCGTAGAAGAATCCAAAATGAAAAGAGGTATAAAATAACACACGTTAGAAGTGATAGGGGAACAGAATTTAAAAATGAAGGAATAAAGAATTACTGTGACTTAGAGGGTATATCTCATAATTTCTTTGCACCTAGGTCTCCATAGCAAAACGGTGTTGTTGAAAGAAAGAATAGGTCCTTGCAAGAAATGGGTAGAACAATGTTTAATGAATGATTACACGTCAAAGTTGCGTAATTAGGCGTTTAAAATCGTGCATTAAAGATTATAATTTTAATTAAATGTCCAATTATGTTCAATATTTCAACATTGAGCTTAATTTACAATATTTGGGATTTTATTCGATAATTTAGGGACTTTTGGTATTTTATTATTGCAGGATAATTTTTAGAAATTAAATTCAAAATAAAAATGTATGTGAGTCATGCGCGTGATCGTGCCATGCACGCATTTATTTGAAGCCGTGCGTATGTGTAGAATTGAAGAGACCGAGACAAGCATGCATGAGCTTGAGCCGTGTGAAGAACAAAGCAATGCACATGAAGGGGCTACCAAAAACTGGACATGAGCTAGGTTTCATGGAAGACCGTGGGTTGGTGCGTGCGTGGCCGTGTAGAGAGCAAAGTGAGCTAGGCTTTGGAATTAAAAGGAGAGTATGGGCTTCACTCATAGATGTGACCATATGGAAGAGGTCCATGCGAATGGGATGTGTGCATGCTCGGATGGGCTGTGTACATGCTCTACTAGGCCGTGTGTGCACTGGGAACAAAAGAAAAAAAAAAGGGAGGCCGGGCCTGATTTGACCTGACCATGCAAGATAATTGGAGAGGGCAGATTGGGGAGGTTTTCTTTGAGTTTTTTTAAGGGTGCTTTAGAGAGGTGACAGAGGAGGCTTTGGTAGGATTTTTTCTTTGGCTTTGGCAGGAAAAGAGGCAGCAGCACAGTAATGGGAGACCCGAGCAGCAGGAGCAGCTTTGCTGCCTATGGGAACCCGAGCACCTCTCCATACGACTATTCTTCTTCCATCTCTCTCTTTCTCTCTCTCTCTCTCTCTCTCTCTCTCTCTCTCTCTCTCTCTCTCTATTTTTCCTTCTTCTCTTGTTTTCTAGTTTTTTTCTTGCATTTAAATACTTGGTTAATCATTATTGTTAATTTTTAGTTGAATTTTAATTAAAGTTTTGAACTTTTAAATTTCAAATGGATTATTATTATTAAATTCAGTTTATTTTTTCTCTTCTTATTTAATATCATTACTAGAGTTAATTTTGTTTGGATTATTTTTCATTGTTAAAGTTTGAGTTGATCTCTTAAAAAAAATCTTCTTTAGAATTTAAATTTTTTTTGGGTTCTATTTATCTTAAGTTCAGTCAAGTTAAAGTTTGAGTTTTTATTGTGTTTTAGAATGGTAGCACTCACGTATACATGATCGTGATCATATAGCTACGGTACCATGCTTCGTGAAAGCCTAAACCAAGTCAACCAAATTCTGATAACATATAATATATTTCCAAATAATGATATGCGGCTATTTCATAATAATATCTGTCATGTTAATATCTTCATAAAAATTTGCATAACATATCATATAAAATTCAGGGCCCTTACGCCGGCATTTTGTATCTTGTAAATCACGGCTCTTACGCCGTTATAACATATCATAAAAACCTTCGGCCCTTACGCCAACATATCATGTAAATTCCTTAGTTTGAAAAATCCCTCTATCATTTTAACATTTTCCTGAAAATAGTAATAACATACGTATTTTGTAGCCATAATATTTCATCATCATAATTTCCCTAGTATATATTACTCATGCCACACAAAATAGATGGTAATCTTATTCTTGATATTATACATGAAATCCATATTTTTGATCAACAACATTATTTCCAACATAATTCTACAATATACATATTTATCTGAAATTAAATGCTGTAAAATAATAAATACATTTTCATAAAATCCTAACTTAGTTTATCCCATTATCTGACTTCTAGAAAGCCCCTAAAATGACTAGTCCTGCACCCACAAGGTTCCCCGTTCAACACCCTGTAAACAAGATCGCCACGAACAAAACATCAGTATTTCTTCAAGTGCCACCTATTCCACAACTGTAGGAAAGCCAAATACTCAACATAAAGCCTTACCCTAAACTTGGGATGGAGTCAAAGTTAGCCCCACCAACGATCTATTCCAGCAGACTTGAAGAGATCTTCCCCAGGAGTAGCATGGCGGCTTCAGATCATCAATTCGACGAATAATGGACCCAGAATCTTATAGAGAAGGGAGAAAAATCAACAAGGAGAGAGAAAATATGATTTGCTTAATCTGCGTTGAAATCCGAGTTTAAGGCTATTTATACACCTGCCCTTATTGACGAGGCACGTCACTTCGTCAATGAGGACAGGAAGGGAGTTTGTCGACGAATGTTTATTCCTCGTCGACGAAATTTAGAGCTAAAAAATAACCCCTCGGTAACTTTTCGTCGATGAGACACATGTCCTAGTCAATGATCTCAATAAGCCATGTCGTCGATGAAAACTTCGCGTTCATCGACGAGGACCTACTGTGACTCCCTTTACAATTTTCTTTTTCTTCCTTTTTTATTATTTAAATACCATAATTCTTTGGGTCTCTACACAAAGCCTATTACAACGGACACGTTTAAGAATTTCTAGAACTTGATCAACGTCTCTAGTTGCTTGATGGGAGGCGTCCCAATCTACTGTCCTAGGTGGAGATGTGTGTTATGCTTTCGTATTTCTCATAAGGGATGAATATTCGCCAAGGTGGAGATTGTGGGAGTATGTGGCTTATATTAGGCGGAATACATGCTTGGGAAAAGCACGGTGAAGCAAGAACAAGGAGCTGGGCTGGAAGGAAGAAATAGTCGACAGTTGGGTCAACGATTTGGTCAACGTTTTGCTCTTAGGAGATAACTGACGATGGTATTTTTCGGCACTAATTATGGATTTTAAATCGGGAAGATTAGTAGATTGGGTATTTCGAAGGATTTTCCTCTAGGGATTCCTACAGGGGTACTTTAGGGAATGTCTAAGCCTTCTATACGTATAGGATTAGCATATAAATAGTATTGTAACCCTTGATTGTAGCTTTTGACAGATTTATAATGAAAATTTAGCCGCTTGCTTTCGTGGACGTAGGCACATTGCCGAACCTCGTATATTTTTGTGTCATTGATGATTTGTTTTCCTTTATTACCTATGTGATTGATTGTTTCCATATTATTCATCGTTGGTTATTATATTACTTGATCCGATTCAATTTGTTGGTTTCCGCTGTGCATTGGCATTTAGCCACTTTGCACAACAAATTTGGTATCAGAGTCAGGTTATAAAGGCTGAGATTTCTTCTATGAAGTTCAAAATTTTCAAGTTCGATGGATTGGGAAATTTTAGGCTTTGGTAATGGAGAGTTAAGGACCTGTAGGTGTAGCAAGGTATGGTGAAGGCATTATATGGGTGGTAGCCAGAAGGCATGGACGACATGAGTTGGAAGGAGTTGGGAACGAAGGCTATGGCGACTATCAGTCTTTGTCTGGACGATGATGTGATGTATCATGTTATGGATGAGGAATCACCGATGATAGTTTGATTGAAGCTGAAGAGTCGATATATGTCCAAGTCATTGACAAGCAAGTTGTATTTAAAGCAAAAACAATATGGGCTTAAGATGGCAGAGGGTTTGAATATTAATCAACACATCAATGTATTCAATCAAATCATCAGCAATCTGAAGCATGTTTATGTGAAGTTTGAGGACGAAGACAAGGTGTTGATGCTACTAAATTCCCTACCTATGTATCTTGCATTTGAGAATCTGGTTACGACTCTGATATGGGGGAAATAAACTCTAGCGATGGAGGATATCATGAGTGCATTGTTGGGTTTCCATAAAAGGAAGAGGGCTAGTGATGAGAGTTTACTAGGTGAAGAGCTCATGGTAAAGGGGAACCAGGATTGTGGGAGAAGCAAGTTTCGGAGTGGAGCAAGAAAGAATAAAGCTCGGACTAATTCCAGGAAAAGGAAGGACGTAAGGTGTTTTACGTGTGGAAAAAAGGGGCATATAAAATCGGATTGTCTAGAGAGGAAGAAGGGGAATGAAAAATAATAATAAAGATTTATCAAAATCGAGAAATGTAATGGAAGAAGGAGACTAAGGCAGTAGTGATAGTGATATGCTTTTGGTTTTATCTAGTTTAGATGGTCTCATGGTTTCTTGGATCTTAGATTTGGCGTGCCTGTATCATAGCCCAAAAAAGACTAGTTCATGACTTATAGGTTGGTAAGTTTGGGTTATGTTCTTATGGGGAATGACGCCTCATGAAAAATTTTCGGAATAGTGAACATCATAATCAAAATGTACGATGGTGTGGTGAGGACATTATGCGATGTTAGGCATATACCGGAGTTAGCGAAGAACTTGACTTCATTAGGCACTTTAGATTGCAATAGGTTTAGTTACAAATCTGAAAGTGGGGTAATGAAAGTGAGTAAGGGAGTTGTAACTGTGATAAAGGGTTAGAAAGTACCGGGAAATATCTATACACTGTTTGGTACTAATGTTGTAGGTGGAGTTGTAATTGTAGAGTCTAGGTTGGATAGCACTATCTTGTGCCATATGCAATTAGGGCTTATTGGTGAGAATGGAATAAAGGAACTTCATAAGAGAAATATTTTGAAGGGAATAAAATCATGCAAGTTGGGTTTCTGCAGTTACTGTGTACTTGGGAAAAAGAATAGGGTCCAGTCCATGGCATCCATGCATAAAATGGAGGGAATCCTTAATTACATTCATTCAGATGTTTGGGGGCCGGTAAGAGTAGCATCATGAGTGGGGGCATATTGATGAGTCCCTAAAATGCATGATTTTAGACCCTCATCTACCTTTACTTATCCTTACTTTATTATTTGTTTACCCATTGTTATCATTGTTCGGAGCTATGTAAGATTTGTTGGTTTTTGTAGGAAATACAAGTTAAAACCAAGAAGTTAGGCACACGAGAAGCTAAAGGAGTATTTGGAGTACACAAAGTTCAAATTCAGATGTTTAACCAAACTCCCAAAGCCTCAGATCATCAGAGAAAAAGAAGTCTTTGCTCGACCAAGTGGTGTGACCAGCAAAAAAAGAGGTGACCTAATCTTCTATTGTAGACTCAAAATTCAGACTGAGATCGAAATGCTGCAAGGGTCAACCAAGTGATTGACCATGTGACCCTCAAGGGTGACTAAGACAAGATGTTGAACTCTTCTGAGTTAAGAAATACTGAGAGCATCGACCAAGTAGTTGACTAAGAGACCTTGAGGGGTGACCATGTCAAGTTCCTAAGATTTCTTGAAGATCGAGATCCTGCAAGTCTCGTCCATCAACTTGACTAGCATGACCCTAAAGTGTGACTTAGTTGAAGAAATTGAAGATTTTAATTCCTTATTTTCTGCAAGTCTCAACTAGGGCACGCAGAAGGGAAGCATGGGAACGACTTGGTCGACGACGATGATCTTCTGTATGAGATTTGCATCGAAATTTTCTAAATTGAAAATCAAATCTTTAAACCCTAGAGCCTATAAATATTTGCTATGAACATGAGCTATGGGTTCCTCTTTGGCCTTTCTTAGGTTAATGACAAGCCTAGAACACCATTGAGAGCCATCACTCTATTATAGGGACAACCGTTCGTGAGAGACGACTCAAATAACAAGGAGTGATTTTTATTTGCTTTGTTAGATTAGATGATCATTCAGTCGTATAGACAGTCGTTAGTGATGGACGATTCGAATACAAAGGCTTGATCTTTTTACTTGCTTTCTCTTTACTGCTTTCATTTACATGCTTTCAATTTATTGCTTTTGATTTATTGCTTGGTTTTGATGAAAGGTTGTCTATAAGGATAAGCACTACTACAGTTTCAGTTAGGTAGAAGTAGTTGGCTACGGATCTGCAAAGTTGATCACTTGATTGTTGAGACAGGGTATACTCCGGTTCCCGACTGTACTCCGGACGGTTGGTACACCCTTACTACCCTGTGCCCTCAATTGACCCTCTCCCTCTTTGGCCTGAGAAGCTCAGGTTAGTACTTTTATGTATACCTAATTGAACGTGGTCAGAGGCACGACGTCCAGCGTCTGATTCGGATCCAAGCATCACTTTGTAGGAGTAGGGTACTTTAGCTTTTACTTGCTTTCCAGCAGTCGATAGAAACAAACTCAATGCAAAAATACCACCTTTTTCACTTTTATTTTACATGAGGCATTAATAAATTAATTTAAAAAAGGTTTAAAACTGCACAGTTTAGTCTCTGTGGATCGACACTCGACTTCCCTACTTTCTACTAAACTTGGGATTGTTAGGTAGTATAAATATTATTTTTGGTAGTTAAGAACCCAAGCCTTGGCGAGCCTACGACATATGTACTTCGTGAGCTTCATTGATGATTATCACAAAAGATATGGGTGTACTTCATGCGGCACAAGTTAGATACAATTGTTAGGTATAAATTGTAGAAAGTTGAGGTTGAAAACTAAACCAGGAGAAAGATTAAATGCCTTAAGTCAGGCAACCGAGTATATTGATTCGATGTGCAAGGAATTTTGCAAGCAACATGGCACAAGGAGAAATTTACAATACGCAAGACACCACAACATAATGGTGTGGCATAAAGTTTGTACCAAACTCTGGCTGAAAGGGCTCGATATCTCAAGTTGAATGCAGGGCTTGCAAGGAATTTTTGGGCTGAGGTAGTGAGTATGGCATATTTCTTTGTTAATCGATTGCCAAAGGCATCACTAGATAGGGAAGTTGTAGAGGAGGTGTGGATAGGAAATGTAGTAGATTACTCCGGTTTAAGAGTATTTGGGTGTCCAACCTATGTGCACATTTCGAGTGAGGAGAGATCAAAACTTGATACAAAGTCTAGACGATGTATCCTTTTGGGGTATCAGAAAGGTGTAAAAGGGTTCAAGTTGTGGGAATCAGAGGCAAACAAGGTATTGACTAGTAGAGACGTAGTTTTTGATGAGAAAGCTATGTTGTAGCATACTCAGGAAGAAGAAGAGAAATAGATGCCAAAAAACTACAGCAACAATGAGCGTGTAGTGCAGGTGGAGTTAGAGACTCGAGACATTATTCAAGGTGTAAGGAGTTCTAGCTCGGGAGACTAGCAACAACATCTTAGTATAGCTATAGATAGACCCTGAAACACTCTATCGCCACTGCCTAGGTACAGTTTTGATGATTTAGTGTCTTATGCACTTATCACTAGTAGTGGGGATCCTACTACCTTTTAGAAGGAAGTACATAGTTAGAAGAAAAGTAGATGGATGGGTGCTATGGTGAAAGAGATGGAGTCATTGCATAAGAACTAGAAATGGGAGTTAGTGGAGCTTCCCAAGGGGAAGAAGGGCGATAGGATGCAAGTGGGTGTATAGGAAGAAAGAAATAGTTTTAGAAAAAGGAGAGAATTTCAAGGCTTGATTAGTAACAAAGGGTTACTCACGGAGGAAAAGAGTTGATTATGATGAAATGTTGTCCTCTGTGGCCAGGCACACTTCCATCAAGGTAGTGTTGGGATTGGTGGCACATTACGATATGCAGTTGGAGCAGATGGACCTAAGGACAATGTTCTTCTATGGAGATCTTGAGTATTTGATTTATATAGTATAACTAGAAGGGTTCAGTCAACCTCGACAGGAGCACTTGGTCTGTAAACTAAGGAAGTCACTTTACGGGCTGAAGTATTCTTTGAGACAGTAGTACAAGCAATTTGACTCCTACATGCTCCAGATTGGCTACAAGAGGTGTGAGTATGATTGTTACCTATATTTGAAGAGTCTTGAGGACTGTTCTTTAATTTTTCCGTTACTTTATGTTGATGTCATGTTGATTGTTGCAAGGAATATGACTGAAGTAAATCAGTTGAAGACTCTATTAAGTAAAAAGTTTGACATGAAGGACTTGGGTGCAGCCAAAAATATTCTTGGTATGGATATTCATAGGGACAGATCTATAGGGAGATTGTTATTATATCAGGGCAATTATGTGGAGAAGGTTGATGTAGGACGGGTAAGGGTGGCCTAGTCCTACTGATAACCCTCAAACAAACACATACACCGTAAACACTATAAATTAAGAATTTAATCAACCGAATGTAAATATTATGAACTAGGCTATGATTCACATGTTTAAAAGATTTTGAAAAGGTGTATGGTTTGTCCAGAAATTAAATCTCAATTGTTCTTTCACAAAGAAATCAAATTATATGTTGAAAAGATGCTATTTCAAAAATTCAAGAATGTAAGTTCTATGTTACCACGACAATATTCCCCCAATTAATATGAACAAGTGATAATAATATTGAAAATTAAAGGTTTAGGGTGATTTCAGTCACTTGAACCTCAGGGTTCAGTTGCCTGAAGAATTTAGAAGCAGAATTCTTGACTAGCTATAATGGTTTAGTCAACTGAATCAATGACTTCAATCACCTAAACACCTACGGGTTTTGAATAAAATGCAGGAATTCAAGGGCTATTTAAACAAAGGTTGCTTGACTTCAAGTAAGAGCTTACAATAAAATAAGAGCTTAAAGAAATTAACAATCTTACCAAAGGAAATCACTTGATATTATTCACCACAAACTCAGATGATGCCCGAAATCCTTAGAACAAGCTTTGAACACAATGATAAAAGGGGAACTGTTGTGTGTATATAAATGGTCGTGTGGGATGTATGAAGGATAAATTAGAATGGTGATAGTGTTGGGTAGGGTGGTCTCTCACCACGTGATCTATGGAGAGAATGCTTGTAGCCTCAAACTACGCAATCAAAATGATTGGACAAGCTTTAAGTTTTAGAAAATAAATTCTTCTTAATATTCAATATCAAAACTCTATAGAATTCTTACAATGATTCAGAATATAAATACATAGCATGGGGTTGTGTAACAACTTGGTTTTCATGCCATTTATATATATATATACTATAAAATTTCACTATTCAGATACCTTCTAATATAACACAAATCATCATCACGGACCAGATAGGGACCGTGGAATTTGGAACTCAACAAACTACCTATGAAGCGGATAGTAGAATACATATAATCACGTCAACATATACAATACCAGAGTGTCAAAATTTTTTAGAATATTCATACATAGCCATTCCCAAAATGCCCTCACTTGGACCTAGGGCTACTAAAAAATGACTTCCGAAAAACACTCACCCTGTAGATAGGGCAGTACTGCTGTCCCCCTCTATCTGCGAGTCTGATTTGCTTACCTAGGTGGATCACCTGAAAAATGTTAAATCACTGGGATGAGACAATGCTCAGTAAGATGAAATATGCTATTGTTAGTGTGTGGCAGATGAGTTTACATAATTGTAAAATCTAATTTAGAAGTACCGTAAATAACTGAGTCTGAGAGAACACGTATAAATAATACACAACATAGCTCATACCTATGTTGCTTAACATAAACTAATTTTTCTAAATATTCTATTCATAATACTTCTAGTATTCATAGGTATGTCTATGGTTTTTGTAAATCTGGATATATAAATAATAACTGAGAAAATTTCCCTAGATGGATAACTGAAAGTCGTGATTTAACCCCTCATGACAAGGTTGTGCAGCCGTAAGTGGAACCTATCACTAGCTGGCTGATTAGGATAAGTCAACTGAACTCTAAAAGTCAGATCAGCCTCCTTAACCCTAACTGACGGGGAGCTTATCCACAACATAGGCATGATTGACTGCTAAAAATCCATATACTATCTAAGTTATGTGGTTGCACTCTGAACTGAAAATAGCTATGGTACCGTGCTCTACTAACTGAATCTAGTCCATCAAGGTCTGATACTATATATATATAACTGATATTTATATATTACTGTTTTACCATGATTTTGAAATAACCATAACACTGTAAAACTGATTTGAATAATCTAAAAATCTAAATAACTGACTGAATATTTAATATCTGTATATTTGAATATTTGTCTAAATATCTGAGTATCTGGGTGTTATGATTTTGAAATCATGGTATTCTGAAAATGCTGAAAATATATGTTTCTGTAAGTACACTGTAAATCATGGTATCTTGGAAATACTATAAATCATGTTTCTGAGTATTCTGTAAAATTTTTATCTGTATGTATACTAAAATTTCATCATTCTATAGAACATATATATTCCATGATATTTTCTACTTATATACTGTAAAATGTGGTATTTGTAAACTGTATAAATACCATACTAATCTATTACGAACTCATGCCACACAATTAAATAATTAAATTCACATGCTCTGAAATTTGTATTTTCTTTTATACTAATATTTTATGATCTGAATAATAATATGGTAAAACATATAATTTATACTGATAACCATACTAAAATTTCCTAACATAGCATATTTCCCTTACCTGACTATCTGAGTACTAAATGCTATTTACAATCTCACTCGTGCGGCAGTCATAATTTCAACATCTTGAGATAATACACATATAATTTCCCAATCAAACAATTGAATTCGTCTAAATAATTATCACATACATATTCTCCCCAAATCCATATGTGCATAAATTCTAGACTATAAACCATGTATCATTTTACCTGGGTTCTTAAAATACCACCCATTGGGGTCCCCAAAACACCCTATTCCTCAAAATATAATACCCTGATTTTACTTCACAAAACTCCAGTATATTCTTATATAATACAAAATCTAGGCTCAAGTGAACTTGGTAATACTAACAATACCCAAATAATATGCTTACCCTGGTTTTGGGATGGTTTCCAAACTTCTCAAATCAACATTTTGCTCTGGCTATGTTGTAGAGAATCTCCACAAGATCATTGTGGTAGCTTCTGATTCTCGAACCGGGGAGAGACGGAGCCGGAAACCTAGAGAGAAGTGAAAGAAATCGTATTCCACAGAGAGAGAGAGAGAGAGAGAGAGAGAGAGAGAGAGAGAGAGAGAGAGAGAGAGAGAGAGAACGAGAGAGGGAATTCTGCCTAAAATTCTTACAGAAAAAAATGATTTTCGGCTTTATATGGAAAGCTTGTCCACGTGGACTTGTCGACGAGACACGTCGCCTTGTCAACGAGTTATTGAAGGGAGCTCATCAATGAACACCTTCTCCTCGTTGACGAGTTTTAGGTTCTAGAAATGGTCCTCTTGCTAATTTCTCGTCGACAAGACTCGCGTTCCTGTTGACGAGCCCAAGGCCCTGCTCGTCGATGAACACTTCTACACTCGTCGATGCGACCCAGCTGAAATCCTTTTTAGAAAATTCCTTTTCTCTCATTTATTTTTTATTTAATTACTATAATTCTTCAGGTCTCAACAAACAATACATTATTACACAAGCATGGGGGGACAAAGCATGGGAAGCTAAACATGGGAAAACAAAATATTAAATACTTACACTTAATTCAAACATAATAAACACTCTCGCAACTTACTAAAAAAACGTGCTTATGTTTAGTTGACTTGACTTATTACAGTTAAAATATGAGACATGTGCCAAAGGAAGGCCAAATTCATGCAGGGCCTATAAAGCCGGGTCGAGTCCACAAACCGTGTTGGGCTCACATGGGTCTTGGACTTGGACTTGCTTCAGCATATAAACTGGGGTCTTCTTGAACCAAAAGTATTCAAGTAATCTCCAAATAACTCCATGTGTACCTACAAACAATTATGAACCGAAGTGAACATTGGAAGGTCACCCACGTGTCACCATGTCGGTGAATGAAACAGTCAAGGCATGCTAATCCCCATAATCTCTCCTTGGCCCAAAAGAATTCTTTTCCAAAGAATGAGAAGTGATGTATTGGGCATATAAATTGAAAAGTGGCTTACCTATCCATTTAACCAAGAACTTTTGTTATGATCTTGCTCGTGTGAATGTTTTCTTGTCATCCAAAATCTCTTCAATCTCATCAAGGTTCTTTGGTATGGGTAAAGGTGGAGGCAAAGAAAATTTTGGGTTTTCATGCTCATAAGGAGTGGGAAATGGAGTAGGATCACCTGCAAGGTTAGAATTTGAAGGCTTCGCAAAAGATGATGCTTCAAGAAAGGGGGTTAGATCTTCTACATTAAACACATTGCTTATGCCAAAATAAATATGAATATCAAGCATGTAAGCATTAGAACTAATTTTCTTTAAAACTTTGAAAGGTCCCATCTTTTTAGCATGCAACTTTCTTACCTTTCCTTCAGGAATCTGCTCGAGACGAATACGGACCATAACCATATCACCCTCTGAAAATTCTTGCAACCTATGATGTATATCAGCAGTAGATTTATTCAAGTTAATTTTCATTCTTATTTTATAGTGTAGATCATGTATATGCTTTGCAAAAGCATCATCTTGCTTACTCACTCTAACTTATGGGGGTAATGGGATAAGATCTATGAGCTTCCTAGGTTGGTATCCAGCAGTAACCTAAAAAGGACTTAATCCTGTGGTTATATTCACTGAACTATTAAATGCAAATTCAGCCATAAGAAGATACAAATCCTACGAACTTATGTTCTCACCTACTAGACATCTCAATAGGTCACCTAAGCTTCTATTAACTACCTCAGTTTGCCCATCATTTTGGGGGGTGATAGGCACTAGAAAACTAGAGTTTGGTGCCTAGTAATGCCCATAAGGCTTTCCAGATGTAGCTTACAAGTTTCACATCCTTATCGGTGACAATGGTTTTGGGAAACCTATTCGTGACGGTAATCTTGTTAATTGCTTTATTACCAATGCACATCCTCCAAGCGTCATCTTTCTTGGGAGTAAGGAGAGCATGGTAGGCACATGGACTTATGCTCTCCTAAATAAAGTCATGTTCCCTTAGTTCATTCACTTGTTTTATCAACTCCTTATGTTCTCTCGGGTTTGCTCTATGATGTGGTAATTAGGTAGAGATGAACAAGGAACAAGGTTAATGACATATTGAATGCCTCTCACGGGAGGTAACTCACTAGGTGGCTCAAAGATGGCATCCACAAACTCATAAAGTATAGGTGATACTTCAAGTGGTGTTTCATGCTCAGGAAGGGGTGTCTTAGTCTCCCTAGTAACAACTACCTGTGTATCTCGACTCTCCTGCTCAAATTGATTTTTACTTATGATATTCAATGATTCTCCACTAGTTTTTGTCTTTTCCTTCTTCTTTTTCTCACATTTCAGTTCTTGTGCACTCAAAATAATTCTTTTTCCATTGCACCTAAATGAATAAGTGTTGGTATGTCCATTATATGAGACATCCATGTTAACTCTAAGAGTCCAATCCGTTTTTGATAATGACAAATCACTTGGTATTTGATCTGTGCATGGAGTTTGTGAACAGGAACTACAGGAACTATATTAAGCATGCATGGAAAAATAACGAGTCATGGAAGCCTTCAAGTAAAGCTAATAAATCTTGGTAATATCCATGGAACTCAAAAAGTACGAGAATCAAGATGCAAGCGGCAAAGTTCAAGAACATCTTGGGAATGGGTATTTTGAACTCATGTACCTACATTGTCATATGATTTAATTTAAGGCTCAACATAACTTAGAATGATTTTAGGACTCATGCATTTCATGTACATCATTAGGGAACTTCCATGGACTTAGAAATGTTTTTAAAATCATGGAAAATTTGTTTTATAAAAGACCCAAGAAAAGGAGCAAAGCAGAATTTTAAACTGGAAATGAATAATTGAGAAAAAAGGGACTTCGGTAGCCTGAACTCAACTTCAGCTACCTAAAGAATTTCTTCGGTTACCTAAAGATTAAGTTCGGTAGCCTGAAGAATTAATGGGAAACATAGAATCTGGAAGAGGCACTTCGGTCGCTTGAACTGAGGACCTCAGGAGCATTAACTTGCCACTTCAGGAGCCTGAACCCCACTTCAGTTGCCTGAAGTCACGCGAAAGTTTAAAAAATCGGATTTTTATTAAAAGGACTCACGAGCTTTTTATTTGATCCAACGATTGAGATCAATTCTAAGGGTAAGACACTATATATACTGAATATCTAAACCCTAGAAAAGAGGTTAGACACACAAGAAAGAGAAGAACACACCTTGTTGAAAGAACATTGAAAATTTGCTCCTATTGCTATACGATTGCCTACACTTCAATCTCTAATCTTCGAGCTTGGGCAAATCAACTCAGATTCTCAAAGGGAACTTGTTTACTCAACTTTACTTCAATCTAGTATTGAGGTTTGATCTTTCAAGTTACTATTCTTAAGAACTGCTCATCTCATCCCATTACGTGCTCTTGACTATCATTAGAAAAGTTTTGATCTTGAGTGAGCATATTGGTATAAAAATTGATTTTTGAAAAGATCATTACTTAAAGAAAGTTTATTTAACTTGGTTGATTGATTTTTGATTCAAGAGTATATATATATATACATATATACCATTCATTGAGCTTATTATTGAAAAACCTATTTTGATTAAAAGGTTGATCTTGAAAGTGCCTATACATATACATAGTTATTCTAAACAAGATCATTACTTGATTTAAGTTGTGTGATTGATTGAAAGGTTTGTTTTAAGTGTGTGTTTTCTAAAGGATCTATATTTTAGATATATTTTAATGCTTGATTAAATATCCTTGGTACTTATATATTTTTTGAGGGATAATTCCTGAAAAACAATATACTCAGTTTGTGATTGAATACTTGAAAGAAAAACTTTGTGATTTTGATTGATTTAATATTCAAGACAACGCTTTTGTTAACAAGTTCACTTCAAATATATTTGTGCATTTTTGCAAAGTGAACCAAGAATCCTAGTATACTCCAAAACATTTTAAATATATCTTTACTTGGGAGTTTTGATTAAATAGGGATTTGTGTGTTGAAGCATATCATACATTAAAAAAATTGTATCTTTTTCATACATTCATGAGCTTCAAGTTATATCATATGTTAATGTATTAGGAATTTGATTTGTACTCACACGCTTTTTTTAGAAGCGCATTTTTGAGTGTTATTTTTTCAGATTTTATTGTATACACGGTTCGGTGTGTGAACCAGTGTGTGAGGAGAGAGCTGTATCTCTTGTAAGCAGCGGAGTATGAGGGAGTTGTGCCTCTTGTAAGCAGCGGATTGTAAGGGAAACTCCGTCCCAATTTAAGGAGTAGAGATTTGGTGAATCCTTAAGTGGTTGCTCAAGGCGAGGACGTAGGCCAAGTCGACTGAATCTCGTAAAACTGTGTTTGTCTTCTCTCTTCCCTTTACTCTTTATGTTTCAGCACTGCATTTTAATTGTGTATATTGCATGTATAGGTTGGATAGCCTTACACATACATAATTGAGTAACAAGAAGTTGTTGGTAAATATATAAGAAGAGTTTAAGAGGTAAATAAGTGCCAAAGAATTTTTTAAATACCTAATTCACCCCCTCTTTTGGGACTACACCTGATTAAACATTTGGTATCAGAGAGGGTTTACTTAGACTTGATAGTTAATTTGTAAAACAATCACATGACACATATTGGTGTAACTCCATTCGGTGAGGGACACTCATCCACTAGGCCACCCATTTTCTGTGGTGTAAATTACACCTATTGGAAACGTAGGATGAGCATTTATCTACTGAACTTTGATGGGAAGGTTTGGAAAATAGTGACTAAAGGAAATCACATTCCTATGAAAGTAATTGATAAGGTTAATGTATCTAAATCTGAAGATGAATATAGTAAAGAGGATTGGAAGTCAGTTCAAATCAATGTCAATGCCATGAACTTACTTTTTTGTGCATTAGATGTCAATGAATTTAATTGGGTAGTGGCATGTAACTCAGCTAAAGAAATTTGGGAAAAATTAGAAGTTAAATATGAAGGCACTAAGGAATTCAAGGATAGTAGGATAGACATGGTCACTAGTGAGTATGAAGCATTTAAAATGATGGTTGATGAATCCATACAATCCATGTACACTAGATTCACACACATCATTAACTCATTAAATGCTCTTGGAAAAACTGACCCAACTCATGAGTTGATCGCGAAAATACTCAGGGGATTACCTCCAGTATGGGAAGCAAAAGCTACTTCAATAGCAGAAGGGAGAAATCTTAAGGAGATGTCAGTGGACAAACTCATTGGATCACTCATCACCTATGAGTTGGCAATAAATGAGAGGAAAAATGAGCAAAGCAAAGCAAAGCTAATAAGATCAATGCACTTAAGGCATCATCAAGCTATTCAAGTGAAGGAAGCGATTCCGAAACAGATGATGACATGGCCTTGCTAACAAAGAAGTTCGGGAAGTTCTTGAAGAAGAAAAAAAAGTTCAACAGAAAATTCCGGAACTCTAAATCGGAAAGAGGAGAGCAAAACATGAAGAAAAAGAAGGAAAATCCACCAACATGCTACAACTGCCGAGAAGTTGGACACATCAAGCCTGAGTGCCCCAAGCTCATAAAAGCTTCAAAAAAAAAAAAAAAAAAAGAAGAAGACACTGAAAGTTGGCTGGAATACACACAACACTAGCAGTTCAGAATTTGAATCCAGTGACGACGAGGTTGCCAATTTGTGTCTAATGGCACATGATGACCTTGAGGTACTATCATCTTTTTCATCATCGTCATACTATTCTAGTGAATCTAAAAATGAAAATGATATGATTTCATATGATGAACTGAAACAAGAATACCTATACACTATTAAAATGCTTGAGAAGAAAACAAAAAAATTTCTGAGTTGAGAAGCAAAGTCAAAGAACTTTCAAATCTAGTTGAACACCAAAATGAATCCCATGCATCTTTTATAAAAGATAAAGATTTGAAAATTGAGGAGTTAGAAAAGGACTTGAAAGATAAATCTGAAATTATCTGTAAATTTATTGAAGGACAAAACAATTTTGAAAAGCTTTTAGGATCTCAAAGAAATTCCCTAGAAAAAGAAGGGCTCGGTTTTAATGGTAAAGAAAATATAAAGAAAAGACATCTTTACATGGGGTATTTTACAAAAGAATCAAAGGCATATGTTCCAACTAAGAATTATTATAGAAATACTATATGTTTTAAATGTAGAAGGTTGGGTCACATATAATTTGACTGTCCTTTCAAAAATAAAGATGTAAAAATAAAAAAAGTATGGAAGGTCAAAGGTCAATCTAGCACTAACCCCCTTGGACCCAAGACAATCTGGGTACCAAAGCTAGTTGTTTAATTGTGTCTTGCAGATTTGCTTAAGATCAGCATCCTCAAAAGATAGATGATATATGGATAGCGGATGCTCATGCCACATGACCGAGGATAAAGCAAAATTCATATCCATCATACTCAAGGATGAAAGGTTTGTTACTTTTGGAGAAAATGCTAAGGGAAGGATCATAGGTGTCGGTAAAGTTGATAATGATTCCTCACTCATTATTGATGATGTTTTATTAGTTGAAGGTCTAAAGCACAATTTATTGAGCATAAGTCAACTATGTGATAAAGGCTACAAAGTATCATTTGAACATGACAAGTGCATAGTTGAACACAAAACTGATAATAAGATAATGTTCATTGCTAAGCGTCATGAAAACATATATACCACAAGCTTTGATAACTTAACTTCACAAAGTGTAACATGCTTATCTTCTATGAATGAAATAAGTTGGATTTCGCATATGAGACTAGGATACGCAAACATGGATTTAATTTAAGAACAAGTTAAGAAAGAATTAGTTAAGGGACTACCTAAGACTAAATTTGTGAAAGATAAAATCTATGATGCATGCCAACTAGGAAAAAAAGCAAGAACAAGCTTTAAGAAGAAGAAAAATATCTCCACTACTAGGCCACTCCAAATGCTACACTTCGACTTATTTGGACCAAACCCAATTCAGAGTTTAGGAGGAAAATCATACGCTTTTGTCATAGTTGATGATTTTTCAAGATACACATGGGTACTATTCTTAGGTCATAAAGATGAAGCATGTGACAAATTTATAAACCTGTGCAGGAAAGTACAAAATGAAAAGGGATACACAATTACCAAAATTCGAAGTGATAGGGGTAGAAAATTTAAAAATTAAGGCATGGAAGACTATTGTAATTCATTAGGAATTGCCCATAATTTTTCAGCTCCTAGAACACCACAACAGAATGGCGTAGTTGAAAGGAAGAATAGATCTATATAAGAAATGGCCATAACTATGCTTAACGAACATAATTTATACTTCTGGGCCGAAGCAGTAAATATTGCCTGCTATGTGCTAAATAGAGTTCTGATTAGACCATTTCTTAATAAGACTCCTTACGAATTATGGAATGGCCATAGACCCAACATATCATATTTTCATGTCTTTGGTTGTAAGTGTTTTGTACTTAGAGACAATGAACATCCAGGAAAGTTTGATGTGAAATCAGATGAAGGTATCTTCCTAGGGTATGCCTTAGATAGTAAAGTCTATAGAGTATATAACAAACGAACACTGACAGTCATAGAATCTATTCATGTAGGGTTCGATGAGTTAAATCCCTTCTCCAAAAGAACTGATGAAGAAGAAATTGAATTAAACAAAGAACTAGAAGAACTATCAATTGAGAATGATTCAGAAAAGAAAAATGAACTTAAAGAACCATCCATTGAAATTGATCAAACTACAAATGAGGTTAATGAACTACCTAGAGAATGGAAATACATAAAGAATCATCCCATAGATCAAATAACAGGTGAACCATTACGTGGAGTAGACACTCACTCCTCTCTTAGGAACATGGTTAGTCATTTTGTATTTCTATTTTAAGAAGAACCTAAGAATGTGAGTGAAGCTATAGAGGATGAATCTTGGGTGCTGTCTATGCAAGAAGAATTAAATCAATTTGAAAGAAACAAAGTATGGACTTTAGTTTCTAGACCAGAGGATAAGTCAATCATAGGGACCAAATGGATATATAAGAATAAAAAAAGATGAACATGGAGTAGTTGTGAGAAATAAGGCTAGATTAGTAGCTCTGGGATATAATCAAGAAGAAGGTATAAATTTTGAAGAAACATTTGCCCCTGTAGTTAGGATGAAAGCCATTCGAATGCTTTTAGCATATGCAACTTTTAAGGATTTCAAACTATATAAATGGACGTCAAAAGCGCATTTTTAAATGGTTACATAAATAAAGAAGTGTATGTAGAACAACCCCCAGGCTTTAAAAACCATAAGAATACAGATCACGTGTATAAACTGATGAAAGCCTTGTACGGTTTAAAGCAAGCTCCTAGAGCTTGGTATGAAAGACTAAGTGGCTTTCTATTAGAAAATGGATTTATAAGAGGAAAAATAGATACAACCCTGTTCATAAAGTCTAAGAAAGATGATATTCTCCTAGTGCAAGTATATGTAGATGACATCATATTTGGCGATATAGATAAAGAATTGTGTAATGAATTTGCCAATACCATGCAAAATGAATTTGAGATGAGCATGATGGGTGAACTAAATTTCTTCCTACGACTTCAGATCAAACAAGAAAAACATGGAATATTCATAAATCAATCAAAGTATATTAGAGACTTACTCAAAAAGTTTAACATGGAAAACAGAAAAATACTAGGTACACCTATGAGCGCTTCAGTGAAATTAGACAAAGATGAACAAAGTATACCAGTAGACGTCAAGTTATATCGTGGAATGATAGGTAGCTTGTTATACCTGACTGCCAGTAGACCAGATATAATGTTTAGCGTATGTTTGTGCGCAAGCTTTCTGTCTGCTCCAAAAGAGTCTCATTTGCTAGCTGTTAAACGGATACTTAGATATCTGATAGAAACCATGGACATTGGGTTATGGTATCCTAAGTACACATCCTTTAAGATTTTTAGTTATTCAGATGCTGATTTTTTGGGTAGCAAAGTGGATAGGAAGAGCGCTAGTGGTACTTGTTATTTCTTAGGACACTCCTTGGTCTCTTGGTTTTCCAAGAAACAAAATTCAGTTGCTCTTTCCACAGCTGAGGTTGAATACATAGCCGCAGGTAGTTGTTGTGCTCAAACGCTTTACATGAAGCAACAACTGAAGGATTTTGGATTAAGTTATGAAACAATCCATATAAGATGCGATAATACGAGTGTAACCCATTATATATTGAGGGTGAGCCTTGTTAGGTGTAACCTATTATATATTTTTGCTCGTGCATTTGTCATCATCAAAAAAGGGGAGATTGTTGACTCTGTGAGTTCAATCCGTTTTTGATAATGACAAATCACTTGGTATTTGATCTGTGCATGGAGTTTGTGAATATGAACTATAGGAACTATATTAAGCATGCATGGAAAGACAACGAGTCATGGAAGCCTTCAAGTAAAGCTAACAAATCTTAGCAAGATCCATGGAACTCAAAAAGTATGAGAATCAAGATGCAAGCGGAAAAGTTCAAGAACATCTTGGGAATGGGTATTTAGAACTCATGTACCTACATTGTCATATTAATTTGAGGCTCAACATAACTTAGAATGATTTTAGGACTCATGCATTTCATGTACATAATTAGGGAACTTCCATGGACTTAGAAATGTTTTTAAAATCATGGAGAATTTTTTTTATAAAAGACCCAAGAAAAGGAGCAAAGCATAATTTTAAACTATAAATGAATAATTGAGAAAAAAGGACTTCGGTAGCCTGAACTCAACTTCAGTCGCCTGAAGAATTTCTTCGGTTGCCTAAAGATTAAGTTCGGTAGCCTGAAGAATTAATGGGAAACACAGAACCTGGAAGAGGCACTTCGGTCGGCTGAACTGAGGACCTCATGCGTCTGAACTTGCCACTTCAGGAGCCTGAATCCCACTTCGGTTGCCTAAAGTCGCGGGAAAGTTTAAAAAATCAGATTTTTATTAAAAGGACTCGCAAGCTTTTTATTTGATCCAACGATTGAGATCAATTCTAAGGGTAAGACACTATATATACTGAATATCTAAACCCTAGAAAAGAGGTTAGAAACACAAGAAAGAGAAGAACACACCTTGTTGAAAGAACATTGAAAATTTGCTCCTATTGCTATACGATTTCCTACACTTCAATCTCTAATCTTCGAGCTTAGGCAAATCAACTCAGATTCTTAAAGGGAACTTGTTTACTCAACTATACTTCATTCTAGTATTGAGGTTTGATCTTTCAAGTTACTATTTTTAAGAACTTCTCATCTCATCCCATTACGTGCTCTTGACTATCATTAGAAAAGTTTTGATCTTGAGTGAGTATATTCGTATAAAAATTGATTTTTGAAAAGATCATTACTTGAGAAAGTTTATTTAACTTGGTTGATTGATTTTTGATTCAAGAGTATATAAATATACATATATATATATATATATATATATATATATATATATATAATTAATTGAGCTTATTATTGAAAAACCTATATTGATTAAAAGGTTGATCTTGAAAGTGCCTATACATATACATAGTTATTCTAAACAAGATCATTACTTGATTTAAGTTGTGTGATTGATTGAAAGGTTTGTTTTAAGTGTGTGTTTTCTAAAGGATCTATATTTTAGATATATTTTAACGCTTGATTAAATATCCTTGGTACTTATATATTTTTCGAGGGATAATTTCTGAAAAACAATATACTCAGTTTGTGATTGAATACTTGAAAGAAAAACTTTGTGATTTTGATTGATTTAATATTCAAGACAAAGATTTTGTTAACAGGTTCACTTCAAATATATTTGTGCATTTTTGCAAAGTGAACCAAGAACCCTAGTATACTCCAAAACATTTTAAATATATCTTTACTTGGGAGTTTTGATTAAATAGGGATTTGTGTGTTGAAGCATATCATTATTAAAACGATTGTATCATTTTCATACATTCATGAGCTTCAAGTTATATCATATGTTAATGTATTAGGAATTTGATTTGTACTCACACGCTTTTGTTAGAAGCATTTTTGAGTGTTATTTTTCATATTCTATTGTATACACGGTTCGGTGTGTGAACCAGTGTGTGAGGAGAGAGTTGTTTCTCTTGTAAGCAGCAGAGTAGGAGAGAACTGTGCCTCTTGTAAGCAACGGATTGTAAGTAAAGCCCTGTCCCAATTTAAGGAGCAGGGATTTAGTGAATCCTTAAGTGGTTGCTCAAGGCGAGGACGTAGGCTAAGTCGGCTGAACCTCGTAAAACTGTGTTTGTCTTCTCTTTTCCCTTTACTCTTTATGTTTCAGCACTGCATTTAAATTGTGTATATTGCATGTATAGGTTGGATAGTCTTACACATGCATAATTGAGTAACAAGAAGTTTTTGGTAAATATATAAGAAGGGTTTAAGAGGTAAATATGTACCAAGGAATTTTTTAAATACCCAATTCACCCCCCTCTTGGGATTATACCTAATTCAACAATCCAAATCATACAACCAAGGTTGCCCTAACAAAATATAGGCAACATCCATGGGAAGGACATCACACCAAATTTCATCTTCATAGTCCATCATTTTGATGGAGATTAAGCATCTATGGTTTATGGGCATTGTTGCTGCATTTACCGAAGCAACTTTGTAAGGATGGGGATGACGTTCAACTTTCAAATATAATTTTTCTGAAGTTGATTTTGAAATTAAGTTCATGCAACTTCCTCCATGAATGATCATTTTGCAACTTTTATTCCCACACTTAATGTAAGTATGGAAAATAGAAGTGCGACACCAATCCTCTTGTTCTCAAGGAGTCACCATGATGCATCTCATAACATTCAGGTTAGCATCTTCATTTTCCTCAATTGACAATTTGTAATGCTCCAGAAAATTAATATGCATAGAAGTGTAAATAATAATAATAATAAATTAAATTAAAATTAAAATTAAATAATTACAACAAAACCAACAACAAAACCAAGCCTTAGTCCCACTAAGTGGGATCGGCTATATGAATCCTTTTCTGCCAATTTATGCGATCATGCACCATTTCTTTTGATAGATTCAAAGATATTAAATCCTTACTCACTATCTCCTCCCAAGTTATTTTAGGTCTACCCCTACCCCTTCTACTGCCCCCCACAGTAACTAAGTCACTCTTCCTCACAAGTGCACTATAAGGCCTATGTTGCAAGTGTCCATACCATCTGAGTCGTCCTTCCCTTATCTTATCTTCTATAGGAGCTACACCTAACTTACCACGAATATGTTCATTCCTTAATTTATCTTTCAATGTTATACCACTCATCCATCTAAGCATCCTCATCTCGGCAACTTTTACTTTTTGGATATTATGTTTCTTCGTCGCCCAACATTCTAATCCATATAGCATAGCTGGTCTTATAGCTGTCCTATAAAACTTCCCTTTCAATTTTAAGGCTATTTTATGATCACATAGAACACTTGAAGAACTTCTCCATTTTACCCAACCTGCTTTAACTCTATGCATTACATCATCTTCAATTTCTCCTTCAGCTTGCATAATAGATCCAAGGTATCGAAATCTACAAGTGCTATTTATTTCTTCATCATCAAGTTTAACTTTGTCTCCAATATTCCTCCTCTCATTACTAAAATTAAATTTCATATATTCTGTTTTATTTCTACTTATCTTAAAGCCTCTAGATTCCAAAGCTTCTCTCCATAATTCTAACTCAGCCTTTACTCCATCCCTAGTTTCGTCAATTAATACAATATCATCTACAAACAACATATACCATGGAACCTCCTTTTGAATACTCTTAGTCAATTGGTCCATCACTAAAGCAAAAAGATAAGGACTCAAAGCAGATCCTTGATGTACACCTATGGTAATTGGAAATTCTCTAGTTTTTTCATCTATAGTCTTTACACTAGTCATTACTCCATCGTACATATCCTTAATGACATCGGTATACCTACAACATACACCCTTTTTTTCTAAAACCCACCATAGAACTTCCCTAGGTATCCTATCATATGCTTTCTCAAGGTCAATAAATATCATATGCAAGTCCCTCTTCTTTTCCCTAAACTTTTCCATTAATCTTCTTAAAAGATAAATAGCTTCTATGGTAGATCTCCCAGGCATAAAACCAAATTGATTGAGATCTTCCTTTCTAACCTTAATCTTTATTCAACTACTCTTTCCCATAGTTTCATCGTATGACTCATAAGTTTAATTCCACGATAGTTATTACAATTTTGAATATCTCCTTTATTTTTGTATATAGGTATTAAAGTGTTTTTCCTCCATTCATCTGACATTTTCTTAGTTTTTACAATTGTTTTAAATAAATTAGTTAACCATATAATTCTGTTATCACACAAGCATTTCCAAACTATAATTGGGATGTTATCTGGTCCCATAGCTTTCCCATTTTTCATCTATTTTAGTGCAAACTTAACTTCGTTAACTCTAATTTTTCGAATAAATCTTATATTTTTAGTCTTTCCCTCATTTGACAATTCTAAATTTAAGCCTTCTATTTGGTTTTCGTTAAACAACTTACTAAAGTAACTTCGCCATCTTTCTTTAATATCTTCGTCCTTAACCAAGACAATATCATCCTCACTTTTTATACATTTTACATTTCCTAAGTCCTTGTTCTTCCTTTCTCTAGCTTTAGCAAGTTTAAATATATTTCTTTCCCCTTCTTTTGTATCTAAGCTATCATACAAACTATTAAATGATTTATATTTAGCTTCACTAACGGCCCTTTTTGCATCTTTTCTTGCCTCCTTATATTTTTCAAAGTTATCGCCGTTTCTACATTTTTGCCATGTTTTATACCAAATTCTTTGTCTTTATGATTTTTTGTACATCTTTATCCCACCACCAACTTTCTTTGCTATTTGAGAATCTTCACCTTGATTCGCCTAAAATCTCTTTTGCTATTTTTTAATAGAGCTAGCTAATCTATTCCAAAGAGTATTTGAATCTATCCCATCCTCTAAGGTCCAATCCCTATCTTTGATCATTTTATCTTTAAATTTTATTATATTTTCTCCTTTTAGGTTCCACCATCTAGATCTCCTACATTGGTTTATTTTATCCTTTTTCTTCCATTTTTTAATGGATATATCTAACACTAAGACTCTATGTTGTGTGGTTAGACTTTCACCTGGAATAACTTTACAATCCTTGCATGATACACGATCTACCCTCCTAGTTAAAAAAAAATCTATTTGACTTCTATTTTTTCCACTTTTAAAGGTTATTAAGTGTTCTTCTCTCTTCTTAAAGCAAGTATTCATTATACTAAAATCATATGACATAGCAAAGTCTAAGATCATCTCCCCAGACTCATTTTTTGTCTCTATATCCATATCTTCTATGTATCCTTTCATAATTTTTATTATCTCTTCCAACGTGTCCATTCAGATCTCCTCCTATAAATATTTTCTCAGTCCCTAGTATGCCTTATATAATACTATCCATATCTTCCCAAAATTGTCTCTTAAGATTTTCTGCTAAACCAACTTGAGGAGCATAAGTACTAATGATATTTATTATCTCTTGTCCTAATACCATTTTGATTTTTATAATTCTATCCCTTACTCTAGTTACATCCACAACGCTATCTTTTAAGTTTTTTTCTATAATAATGCCTACTCCATTCTTATGTTTTTCTTTTCCAGTGTACCAAAGTTTAAAACCTGCTTTATCGATTTCTCTAGCTTTCTCCCCCACCCACTTAGTTTCTTGAAGGAAAATTATATTAATTCTTCTTCTAATCATTGTATCCACAATTTCCATGCTTTTACCCGTAAGTGTCCCTATATTCCATGTTGCTAATCTAACCCTAGTTTCCTGATCTAAAGTCTTTACCTACCCACGTCCAGAATGATGCAGGAACCCTCGCATATTTGACACTGTACCCGAGCGCCAACACGACACGTCGCTTCGGGGAGACGACCTAGCCCACCCTCGCCCACTTTTCGCTACACCCAGGTGGTTCAAGTTCTACGCGTCGCTCGTAGGGGACGCCCCAGCAAATATTCGGTAAGGATTCATATCATAGTGATCTGACAAATTTTACGCTGGCTGTCAGCTACCTAACGCAACCCTCCTCCTTAACCCAGGCTTGGGACCGACTGTGTGTGAAAAAATTAGGACATTTAAGTGTATCACAGGCGGAGTTATTAAAATTAAATAATTAATTAATTAAATTATTATTATTACTATTATTAATTGAATAATATAATATAATATAAAGGGGATTAAATTAAGTCAGGTTTTTATTAAAGTTGAACCAATTAAACTGCTTTATATATATATATATATATATGATTTCCAGGATTATTTCAAAAACTGACCATTCAAAATGGATTTTTGCAAATATAGGATATATGGTACGATATTTTGAATAAAGCGAACGATGGAAAACTTGTTTTATCATATGGATTTAAAATATTGAGTTTCTTAATTGTTTATCGGGTTATGTTCAAATATGGAAATTGTGTGGCAAGTGAATAATTGGTATGGTTTATTGTAGCAACTAGATATGGAAATGGTTGTGAAATACTAGAACTGTTTGCGAAACATACTGGTATTGCTTGTGTAAAATACTAGGTTTTTATATGACGGCTAAGAGTCGAGTTTTTATATGATGGCTAATAGCTTAGTTTTTATATAACAGCTAAGAGGCAGGTTTTTATATGATGGCTAAGAGCCGGGTTCTTTATTGGCAACTAAGAGCTGGGATTGATACGATGGATTTATAATGGATTTATAAACATATATTTATACTACTATTTTATTATTTAAAATTGCGTGATATGGTTTTAAAAACCTTAAGGACTTGTTGTATTGTGAGCATGGTCCCGTAGTTAGGGGAATATTTGGCCATGTGCACCCACACTGTAGTGGAAGTGTAGGGTGGTACGAGTAGCCAATTGACCTATGTAATGGTGGAGTTATATAAGGCAAACGGACCTGTAACGGGGTTGTGATACCCCATGGATGAATGACTTAAAAGATTAGATGTTACTACCCATATCAACAAGGTGCACCTTTCTTTTCGAGAGCTTTCCCATAAGAACTCCATAGTTAAGCGTGCTTGGCTTGGAGCAATCTTGGGATGGGTGACCACTTGAGAAGTTTTCTCAGGAAGTGTGTGAGTGAGGACAAAACACACTGAAAAGAACACGTGTTGATCTGTGGGGCCAGTCATTAGTCCGATAAGGCTCGTCCCCTGTTGTCTGGTCCAGGTGGAGGAGGAGAGATGCAGTGCTCCCTGGCAGACCCAGGTTGGGGTGTTACAAATGGTATTAGAGCTAATACCCAGCCGGAAGTGTGATGAGATTCACATCACCTGGGTTTGGAAATATGGGTTCGCAACGAGGACATTGTGTTCTATAAGTGGGGGAGAATGTGATACCCCATGGAGAAAAGACTTAAAAGATTATATGTTAATACCCATATCAACAAGATGTGCCTTTATTTTCGGGAGCTTTCCCATAAGAACTCCATAGTTAAGCGTGCTTGGCTTGGAGCAATCTTGGGATGGGTGACCACCTCGGAAGTTTTCCCAGGAAGTGTGTGAGTGAGGACCAAACACACTGAAAAGAACATGTGTTGATCTGTAGGGCCAGTCATTAGTCCGATAAGGCCCGCCCCCTATTGTCTGGTCCAGGTGGAGGAGAAGAGATGCAGTGCTCCTTGGCAGACCCAGGTTGGGGCGTTACAGGGGTTGCAGATGCCTGAAGACGCACTTGCAGATGATTATGTTGAGTTGGCTTTGAGCTGATCACCTAGGCTAATTCCAACCTCCGGGCCGCACAACCCGTCACAGGGGATAAACATGTTGTTGGACCCAGGGAGTATTTTTATGTATATATGCGTTAATTTATGTGAAAGGTAGTATTTATTAAACTGATTTACCGGTGGTATCATGGAAGTGTATTTTTAACTGGGTCGGTGTGAGTATGATATACAAATGCTCTGTTTATCTAATATAACAATTTGGGTATTTTATATATATATATATATATATATATATATATATGTTTAGTTAAATTTATGTTGGCCACACCTTGATATTAACATAACCCGTCTTACTGAGAAGTGTCTCACCCCCAATATACAATTTATCATTTTTCAGAACCATATCGAGATCGAGCTTAACCAGCTCTGGGGCAGGGTGATAGCTAGTTCTTTTTGTGTAAGTATCGATAAGAACTCTGATGTATTTAAAAAATTTTTTTGGAGCCCTGGATATGTAATATGGTCAAATGGATTAAGTTAGCTTTCTTTATTTTGTTTGGGATGTAATATTGAAATTGGGAGACTTATAACTATGTTAGTAGTTTGGAACTTTGGTAATGTATTTGGAGGATGTTTCAATTATTTCCGTTGCTTTTATATATTGAATATGATATCAAGAACACAGTCGTTACTAAAGTAGCACCTCGAGCCCCACATGGTGGTTCGAGGCATCACAGGTGGTATCGGAGCCTATGTTTGCTAGGTTCTGCAAACTTTGACAGTTGATAATTACCAGAATATAGGTTGAGATAAGTTAAGGATAGGAATGAGTAGTGATTACGCGCTTAAATTTTGTAATTAGGTATTTTATTCATGCATTAATAATTATATTTTTAATTAAAAGCCAAATTATTCTCCATATTTTAACATTGTGTTCTATTTATAATATTTGGGTTTTATCGAGTAATTTATGAATTTTTGGTATTTTTTATTGCAGGGCAACTATTGAAAGCTAAATCAGCATTACTTCGTAAACTGTGTGTAACTTTCTCATCCAAACTCTAATCAAGACAATTCAAAATGTTGTGGGAAGCCAAGAAAGTTCTTTAAAATTTTTGTGTTTTGAGTTTTGAGAGATACGAGCTGTAGAATGGTCAAAATTGGGCTTGTTTGCTAGAAAACAAAAAGAAAAAAGAAAAAAAAAAGAAGAAAAAAGAAAAAAAGAAAAAAGAAAAAAAAATAATAATAACATATGTTGATTTGACCCGGCCATGTAGTCGGGTCCTTCTTTTGGAGGTGGGCGTGTAGGTTATTTGGGGGGAGCCTTATATATATGATTTGACCCAGCCATGTAGCTAGGTCCTTCTTTTGGAGGTGGGCAAGTAGGTTTTTTTTGGGGGGGGGGGGGGGGGGAGCCTTATATATATATATAGACAACCCCCTCTCCAACTCTCCTCTTTTCCCTAAACTCTCTCTTTCTCCCTCTCTCTTCTCTCTCACTCTCGGTCTCCCTTTTTCTTCTCCCTCTTCTCTCCTCTTTTCCTTCTTGCTTCTCCCTTTCTCTCCCTCTCCCTACCTGCTGCTTATTGCAACTCCTTCTTCCCTGCTGTACCCAAGACCCCCTCCTTGTTGCTGTGTGTTGCTCGAGAACACCCAGTTGAGAGCCCTTGCACTGTTGCCGTCCCCCCTTGCTGCAACCAACAACCCGAGCACCTTGTTGCAGCTCCTTGTGCTGGTGTTCTCCCTGTTGCAACTGCCCATGGCTGCCCCTGCTCTGCTGTTTCTCCTTGTCGAGCTTGCTGCTGCTGTTTCAACTCCACACGGCCAGCAACACTCTCCTTTTCCTCTCTTCTTTTTTCTATTATTTCTTTTAAGTAGTTTAATTATTTGGTTGAATATTGTTAGTTCCATTAGAATTTCCTTTAAAGTTTTAATTTTTAAATATTGGTTTGGTGTTATTATTAAAGTTTATTATTTTCTTCCCCTTTTAATTACTATTAGTATTAGATTTAATCCTTGCTTGAGCTATTTGTTTAATTGATCAAAGTTTGATTCAGTTTCTTGAAAAAAATAATAATAAAATACAAAAATAAAGAAAATAGTTTCTTTAGGATTTAAATTTGTTGTTTTCTTTAGAATTAAATTTTGTTGGGTTCTCTTTAAATTAAGTTTAGTTTAATTAAAGTTCGAATTTTTATTGTGTTTCCGTTTATCATTAATTGTTAAGGAGTTAAATTTTCATTCTTGATTGCTTTAAAGTTTATTTCTTTTTATGTTGATTGAGGTTGTTAGAATTGCATGCTTTAATTAAGTAGTGAAGTTATCGTTTTTAGTTTTTTTTTTTTTTCCGAAGTTCAAACATGGGTTTTAATTCTTGCTTTGCTAATTAAACACAGGATTTTCATTTCTCGTTGTTAAATTTAGTGCATGTTAGTTCAAACGAGGGTTTTAATTCTTGCTTTGCTAATTAAACATAGGATTTTCATTTCTCGTTGTTAAATTTAGTGCATGTTAGTTCAAACGAGGGTTTTAATTCTTGCTTTTCTAATTAAACATAGGATTTTCATTTCTCGTTGTTAAATTTAGTGCGTGTTAGGATTCATAATTTAAATTTCACGTTTTTTTTATTCGTCAAAAAGAAAATCTTAAACAGCTCGAAAAACCCGAATCTGAACCGTGTTCAGTAAAATTTCTTTTCTTATTTTCTTTGGGATTACATGAAGTTTGGAATTAAATTGCATTCCCTGAGGAGACGATCTATCACTTGGGCTAATTATTATACGACCGAACTCCTATACTTTGGATAGCCTTCGCACTACTCAGTTTTAGAGTGAGTCAAGTTTTTGGCGTCGTTGCCAGGGAAGGCCAGATTTAGTTTCAAACTAGTGTTTTTCCCTTTTATTTTTCTTTTCTTCATGAAAAAAAAAAAGAAAAAAAAATGGAAAAAAAGTTTAAAAAAAAATAAGAAATAAAAAAATATGGCTACACCTGCATCACACAATCTTATGGATTTTTTGCAGCCTACATGCACCACTACACCATCTTACACTGTTTTACCTAATGACGTACTTGATTTCATAATTCAACATGGGAGGACTTCATTGATACCTCAATTCTATAGGACGGAATCCGAGTGTCCTTATCGGCACCTGACAGAGTTTGAGTTGACTTGTAATACTTTTTTTCCTAGTGCTAGAACTGATGAATTTACTATACTTCGTTTATTTATTTCTTCTTTGAAGGATAGAGCGAAGATGTGATTTAATTCTTTGATGCCTCATTCTGACTCTAATTGGAATGATATGGAATGTGAATTTCTACATAAATTTTCTCCCTTACCAAGAACTCAATTTTTGCAGGTACAGATCAGTCAATTCAAGTAAAGAGCTAACAAGACATTTCATAAAAGTTGGGAGCGATTTAAAGATCTGGTTAATATGTGTCCTTACCATGGATTTGAATCATGGCACCTGGTTGATTATTTCTGCATTGCGTTGACTTTTGACTCAAAAAAATTCGTCCATACTATGCGTTCAAGAAATTTCTTTGACAAGGAGCTTGATGAGACATTGAGTTTTCTGGATCATTTAGCTGAAAATGCTCAGTAGTGGAACAGTAGGATTGACAGAAAACCAACTGCAGCTCAACCTTTGAGAGCAATACATGGTGGAGAGTGGTCTGAATTGAAAGATGATTTTGATATTGAGGCATGTTTGGTTAACCTTACTAGAAGATTGGCTGCTATGGAGATGGAAAAGGAGATTAGTATAGAGCAACTTTAGAATGAACCTTCCTAGTCCTATGCACCCCCTTATTAGCCATTATATCATTAGGCTACCTTTCAGCATCAGTATCAGCCATAATAGATCTCTCAGAGCTACGCACCTTTAGGATTTCAATCTAGTGCAGCACCTACTACACCAGAGAAGTCTTTTGAGGATGTTTTTCAGCAGTTCATGCATATTCAAGTCATAACTAACAATAAGTACACTCAGGCCATAAATGAATTGCAGGACACCATAAATAAGATGAGCACGTAGTTGAATATCTTAGAAAAAAGGGAATTTCTGGTAGAACCTCAACCTAATGCTCAAGAATACTGGCACCAATAGGAATAAATAAATAATTCTTCTCTTGAGACAATGAAGGCCGTTATTACTTCGAGAAGTGGGAAAGAAGTTTCCCAACCTAAGATGCTCATCGATAGAACACTAGTTGTCCAGGCACCTGAAGTTGCGACTAAGACACATGAAGTCAAAGAAAAATCAGAGGAAGCGAGTCTAGAAGTAAAGAAGTTAGTTAATGAGGAGGCCGAGACTAATAAGGAGTACCAACCTATAGTACCTTATCCTTAGAGATTGGCAGTCATGGAACCGTCACTCCCTTTTGAAGTAAATGTCAAGGAGTGCAATGCTGAAGCAAATCCCTGCAGTGGTAAGGTGATGGGTACACCCAATAAAGAGGGTGAGCAGACTGGTGAGAATTTAACTTTCAAGGAACCAAGTAAAATTTCTAATGTTGATGCTTTTGAAGAACCAAAGGTAACTGCTCTGACAACTTTGCCTCAAAGGCCGGTTCTTAAAGAAGTGAATTTCTTGGAAAATATATTGAATAAAGATCCTTTCTTGTTAAAATAAGGAAGACAATCAGCACATATTTTGTCTGGTACCTTAGAATGTATTGATTTATTTGAGGCTAACTTTTATGCAGGTAACAAGACTGATTCATTGTGACGACTCAAATTTGGAGACTTGCTGGTTCAATTTATAGACCTACACCTTCTAGATGAAATTCCTCCAGGGCCTCCGCCAGACAGATTGTAATGTTTTTCTTTCCATTCTTTTCAATTTTTTACCTTACTTTATTTTTAGTTTATTTTCAGGTACATTTTTCTGTAATTTCAATTTTTCTTTTCCCTTACTTCTCCACCTAGGTACGCTCTACTTCCCCGTGCACATTTTTTCTATTTTCCCTATGCTTTCACATTGAGGACAATGTTCTACTTTAGTTAAGGGGGGGGGGGGGATGAGAAAATACATTGAAAATTGAAAAAAAAAAATTGGAATATGGATGATTAGGCCATGATTTACACTGACTTATACCCTTTACATACTTGCATATAACATAGGAGTTATACACTTAAGTTGTATAGTGGGTTATTTATGTGTAGTTTCTCTTTATATGACTTTGTAAGTCCATGAAGGTTGATTGGTAATTCATTCATGTTAATCTGGTTATATAAAATCTTGTATTTACATGGTATCTTATGAGGCTAAATAGACACATTCACGTGATTCATTGCACTAATGGGTTCCTTGTGAGCACTGAGAGAACACCCGTGGCGACTATGACACCTTGTGAAGTATCCTTGGGCTATTTATCGTCCTTTCGAGTGTTAACATCAAATCAGAGTTCATTAAACTTAATTCTCTTTTCTTCTGGATGATTCTTTGTACACTAGTCTCTGTTTTTGACATGATAGCCTAGAGGTGACATCTAGTGGGGAGATAGAAACCTAGTTCTAGTAGCCTACTTAAGATGTGAGGGCTCAGCCACCCCTAGAGATAGACTTAGTTCATGGACTACTGTTCGAGCTTAATTCCCATTGGTGGTATGAAGATAATAAAAGTAGTGTAATGATTGTCCTAATTAACAATGAAAAGATAAAAATTGAAGAATGAGCAGAAGAAAGAATGAGAAAAATAGAAATACACATGAAATGAAAGGTTAATACCTGCTCCACACAAATACCACAAAGAGTCAGGGACACGACACATGTTCTCCAAATATGAAGACTTTTCAACCACTTAATGCTTTAGATGTATTCGACACATGTTCTCCACATATGAAGACTCTTCAACCACTTAATGCTTCAAATGTATTCACGCCTGGTTTGTGAATAAGTTGATCTAGAGTGGCCTAGGTTGGATATGGTGAGTAGGTGAGAAGATGCTAGGGTGAAGAACCCGACACCTCACAAATAGGTTGGATCCTTTTCAGACTAGTCCACTCCATACATTTAGCGTTTGTTCCTTGCAATATGTGGGATGTTTGGTCGCGACACTTCTCCTCATATATGACGATTGAACCCATCTTTTTTGAGTGTTTTTTAGGGTATACCAGTTAGACCCAGTCAAAACGACCGTTCTGTAGGTGTCCACTGGTATCCTGGGTGTAACGAGTCATACACATTACACATATCTCAAGATTTTGCCTATTTATACTTGGATTTATATGACTACATTAACTCTAAATTGTATTGCTGGTTAATTTTATGTAAGTATACTGTTCTTAATGGCTATATAATGATGAAACTTGCATGAGTGACGTGCTTCAGAGTTGTGTGAATCATGTATGAACGAGCTGGTGTGTAATCTAGTTATATTCATGTATGTGATATGGTATGGTTGTGTCACATGTGCATTCATTTCATGTTTGTTGAAATTAGTATTTGTGGGTACCACCCTAGAATTCATTCACGTTATTTGCTAGAGACTAGCAAAACGTTAGTTGAGGGTGTGATTACTCACATAAATTGCGTAATTAGGTGTTTTAATTCATGCATTAAGAATTATATTTTTAATTAAATGCTTACTTATTATGAATATTTTAACATTATGTTCTATTTATAATATCTGGGTTTTATTGAGAAATTTATGAATTTTTGGTATTTTTTATTGCTGGGCAACTATTGGAATCTAAAACCGACATTACTTCGTAAACTGTGTGTAACTTTCTTGTCTAAGCTCTGATCGAGACAATTCAAAATGTTTTGGAAATTCAAGAAAGTGCTATACAATTTTCGTGTTTTGAGATTTGAGAGATACATGCTTTAGGATGGTCAAAATTGGGTTTGTTCGCTGGGAAATAAAAAAAAAAAAAAAAGAAGAAACAAGAAAAAACCAAAAAAGAAGAAATAATAATAATAATAATAATAATAATAACATATGTTGATTTGATTCGGCCATGCAGCTGAGTCCTTCTTTTGGAGCTGCGTGTGTAGGTTATTTGGGGGAGCCTTATATATATTGGGCTTGTTCGCTGGGAAACAAAAAAAAAAGAAACAAGAAAAAACAAAAAGGAAGAAATAATAATAATAATAATAATAATAATAATAATAATAATAATAACATATGTTGATTTGACCCGGCCATGTAGCCGAGTCCTTTTGGAGCTGCGCATCTTCCCTAAACTCTCTTTCTCCCTCTCTCTTCTCTCTCACTCTCGGTCTCCCTTTCTTTTCCTTTCTCTTCTCCTTCTTCTCTCCTCTCTTCCTTCTTGCTTCTCCCTTTCTCTTCCTCTCCCTACCTGCTGCCTGCTGCAACTCCTTCTCCCCTATTGTACCCGAGACCCCCTCTGTTAGCTTTGGTGCAATCCCAAGAGGAGGGGTGAATTAGAGATTAAAAAAATTTCCTCCTAGGTTAAACTAATCTATCAATAGTATAATGCAACCTAAGAGCAGTCCAAGTATATATGAAATTGTAGATACAATATATTAAACAATTGTCAGTACATGCACCACAATTTAAGTATTTCTCAACCAGATACAATTTAGTGTCAATCAGATATGCAATATATTCAGTAGGGAAATTAAATCAAGCACAAAGTAGAATATAATGTTGGAAATGTAAAAGTGACACTGAATATGATATTAGGGTTTGGCCAGTCCTGCCTACGTCTTTGCCTTGGCTCACTGGTACAAGGATTACACTATGGACTCACTTAAGGGGTGGAGTGACACTTAAACAACTAGGTCAATTAGCACAGGGTTGACCTCAACCTTTATATACAATCCTTGCTAGGTTGGATTACCGCCACCTCAGACCACGCTTGGAATACAACATTATTTCACAATAACAAACTGGGTACAATGATTATGCTTTTCAATCAAACAGATATGTACCAAATGTAATCAATCAACCACACATCAACAGTATAGTAAATTGAAAGCTCAGTGATGTGATTTTGTGCAAGCAAACACTCAGTAAGGTATAATCACAAATATGCTCAAGAGTGTATATATATATATATATATATATATATATATATATATATTTATTTATTTATTTAGGTGTAATCTCAAGAGGGGGGGTGAATTGGGTATTTTTAAATTCTTTTAGATCAATTACCACTTAATCCTGATTTCTAAGTTTAACAAATTAAATGTAGGAGTTTGAGGCTAATTTAAATTTGTTTTATCAATGAATTCTTTTTACCCAATTAAGTGCGTGTGGAGTTATTCAACATACACATGCAAGCTAGATATTGAAATGAGATGCGGAAAATAAAAAGATAAGGGAAGAGAGAAGGCAAATGCGATTTTACGAGGTTCAACCAACCCGGCCTATATCCTCGCCTTGAGCAACCCACTCAAGGATTCCACTATATCCCTGCTCCTTAAATAGGGACAAAGCTTCCTTTACATCCATTGCTTACAAGAGAAACAACTTTCTCCTCACCCGGTTCACAATCTGAACCATGATTACAATATAATGTCAAATCTGCAAAACAACTCAAAATTCGCTTCTAACAAAGCTAGTGAGTACAATTGAAAGCTATCACATATACATATGATGAAACTTGAAGCTTAATATATATGTAACGATACAATAGTTAATGAATGAATATGTTTCACTAAATTTCTCTTTTATCAAATCTCCCAAAATATTTGTATGAGTAATAGTTTTGAAGACAAGATGCACAAATATCAAATATAATCTTGTTAAAAATGTTTGTCTTGAATATTATAAAGATCTAAATCAATAAGCTTTCTCCCAAATTTTCAACCACAATATGATTTTTGTAATATGCAAATTTATATATATATATATATATATATATATATATATATATATATGATGGGATTACCAAAGATCAAAAACTGAATATAATGTTTTCCAGGAAATATTCCTCAATAAAATATATACTTATGAACACTAAGGATATTTAATCAAGTGGTTTTAAGATATCTAAAATATAGAGCTTGAATACACACTTGAATCAAAAACTGATTAACCATTGGCAAAGACCTTTCTTAAGTAGTGATCTTATTTAAATAATCTATAAGTAAGTACACTCAAGAGCAATCACTCAGCTTATTTTCAATAATAAATTTTGAGTTGAAAAGTTCTTTGAAAGATATATATCAACAAGCAAATCGGTTTAGACGAAAGACTCTATAAGAATAAATATTAACGTGCATATCAATTTACCAAACCTCAATACCAAAATGATTCCACAATGATTACTAGATTGTCTTTTGAAAATTGAGATAGGCTTAGCTTTGATTTGGTGTAAGAACTTTGAAAACCTAGGAAAAAGTTTCAGCAGTGTGTTCAAAGTTGTGCTAAACGAGCAATCTCTTCAATCGTATGCCAAAGGTTTGTTCTCTTCTCTTCTATTAGGGAACTAGGGTTTAGATGTTTTTTATATAGGTATCTTGCCCTTAAAATCAATCTTAACTGTTGGATCAAAAAATAATTTGCAAATTCTCTCATTAAAAATTAAATTTTTAAACTTTCCCGCAGGTTTAGACGATTAAGGGTTAAGGCCCAGACAACTGAAGTTCCTTAGAGTTTCGAAAAATTAACCTAGACACAGGGTCAGACGACTGAAGTTGAGGTTCAGTCTTCTAAAGTGTCGAGTTCAGACCACTGAAGTCTGAGTTCACTTTTCTGAGGTGCTTCTGCTAGGTTTTGTGTTTCACCATTAATTCTTCAGACGACTGAACTTAATCTTCGGTCTTGTGAAGAAATTCTTCAGACTACTGAGCTTAACTTCGGTCTTTTGAAGTTGCATCTTCGGACGACTGAACATTGAGTTCGGTCTTCTGAAGTGAACAATTCCTGGATTTTTCTTCTTAGTTCAAAAAATCTACTTTGCTCTCTTATAAAAATATTTTTCGGGGTTTCAAAAATATATCGAAGTCCATAAATATCCCCTAATGATGTTCTTGAGATGCATGAGTCTTAAGGTCATTCTAGGGTATATTTTGAGCCTCAAATTAAATCATATGCAATATATGTATACATAAGTTCTAAGTACCCATTCCCACAATGTTCTTGAACTTGTCGCTTGCATCTTCAATCTTCTACTCTTTCAGTTCCATGGATTGTGCCAAGTTGAGTATGCTTTAATCTTCATGGCTTCCATGACTTGTTATCCTTCCATGCATGCTAAATATTGTTCCTGTTCACAATCACATTGCACAGATCAACTACCAAGTGATTTTTCATTATCAAAACCAGATTGTACTCATAGAGTCAACACTATATATATATATATATATATATATATATATTCTTTCTTCCTACAGAGATAGCCCCGTCTCCAACTCTCCTCTCTTCCCTAAACTCTCTCTTTGTCCCTCTCTCCTCTCTCTTACTCGCGGCCTCCCTTTCTCTTCCTTTCTCTTCTCACTCTACTCTCCTCTTTTCTTCTTGCTTCTCCCTTTCTCTTCCTCTCCCTACTTGCTACCTACTGCAACTACTTCTCCCTTGCTATATCCGAGACCCCCTCTGTTAGCTTTGGTACAATTCCAAGAGGGGGTGAATTAGAGATTTAAAAAATTTCCTCCTAGGTTAAACTAATCTAGTAATAGTATAATGCAACCTAAGAGCAGTCCAAGTATATATGAAATTGTAGATATGATATATTAAACAATTTTCAGTACATGCACCACAATTTCAATATTTCTCAACCAGATACAATTTAGTGTCAATTAGATATGCAGTATATTCAGAAGGGAAATTAAATCAAGCACAAAGTAGAATATAATGCAGGAAATGTAAAAGTGACACCGAATATGATATCGAGGTTTGACCAATTCTGCGTACTTCTCTACCTTGGCTCACCAGCACAAGGATTACACTATAGGCTCACTTAATGGGTGGAGGAGCACTGAAACAACCAGGTCAATTAGCACAGGGTTAACCTCAACCTTTACATACAATCCTTACCGGACTGGATTACCGCCACCTCAGACCATGCCTGGAATACACGAGTATTTCACAATAACAAATTGGGTACAATGATTATGTTTCTCTGTCAAGTAGATATGTACCAAATATAATCAATCAACCACACATCAACAATATAGGAAATTGTAAACTCAGTGATGTGATTTTGTGCAAGCAAACACTCAGTAAGGTATAATCACAAATATGCTCAAGAGTATATAAACAAGCTATTTCTTTGAAACAAGATATATCAAATCTTAATGCTGGATTAGGGTTTCAAAGATGCTAATCAAATATTCAAATGAACTTAAAAAATATTTTCCTCAATGAAATAGGCATAAGAGTTGTCTGGAACAAATTATAGCTTGTAAAATCCTTTGCACACAAAAATTATAGCTATAGGAATCTTGCAATGACAATGCAAAGATCCTCAAGCTACTAGGTTTTTCCCAACACTACATTTATCAAATAAAATCTGTGGGATAAACCTTGCTTAACTCCCTAAAATTAATACCAATCAATCAAGCCAAGTAATGGGAGCATTAAGCAATCTATACTAAGCAATAGCACAATAAGAAACTGTCACAATGCTAAGATTGATCAAAGGAATGAAGGTATGAGAGTATTTGGAAGTATTATTGGTAAAATAGGATTTTGAGTTTGAGAGGATTTTTTGCTAATGATTTTTGCTAATCTGATGCTAATCCACACAAATGAACTCCTATATATAGAAGTAGGGCAAATTATAATCGTTTAGGACATGTAAGGTACTATTAGAATTGTTTTAAAATAATTTAGAAATTTTAACCTTGTTTAAACATTTTAACCTTAGTAAAAAAATAACCAACCCAAGAGTTTTCGGGTCGCTGAACCTTGGTTCGGTTGCCCGAATAAACTCAGTTCAAAAAGCCTCTTTTGAAGGTTCAGGTGCCTAGGTGTATGTTTGGTTTGCTGAATTAAGGCAATTTCATTTGGTTCGCGTTTTGATCGCTTGGTCTCTTATTCGATTAACCGAACTTAAGTGTTCGGTCATTGGGGGCCATTTTGAATGTAAAGTTTGGTTGGCTAAGTTGGTGAGAACGATCACCTCACCGGTTCGGTCGCCCGTGGATGGTGCGGTCACTCGAAACCAAGTCAACCCGTTGACTTCTCATCCGTTCGGGCTCCCGAAGTGTTTTGAACACAATAGGTTTGGTCGCCCGACCTCACACAAATTTGCCTATTTTAGTCCAATTCATTTCAATTCAATCCCCTGATAGTGCAAGTGATAATGGGGACTATTTGTGCATATGTGTAGGGACCTAAGGTCTCTCTACGATCTATGAACTTACAATTAGCCTATATGCATGACATGCAGAGATTATTACAGACCTTTTCCTATATATACTATTACAAACCAATTAAAAATGAATGCAGATACAATAGAGAAATAGGTCTTCATTCTTTCGATTCTTAAGACACCATAAATGAAGCTTGATCTTCATAGTTTGTATGGCTTGCTTAAGTTCCTACTAACAGTGCATGCTAAGGACAAACCTGTTCAAGAAGCTCAGTGCATAGGTGAGAAACATTGGTTTTGTCATAATCAAAATGGGATCAAACTCATAGAGTAAACACCCTCCTTGCTGTTGTGTGCTGCTCGAGAATATCCAGTCGAAAGCCCCTGCACTACTGCCATCCTCCCCTTGCTGCAACCAACAACCTGAGCACCTTGTTGTTGCTCCTTGTGCTACTGTCCTCCCTACTACAACTGCCCATGGCTGCCCCTGCTCCGCTGCTTCTCCTTGCCGAGCTTGCTGCTGTTGTTTCAACTCCACACGGCCAGCAACACTCTTCTCTTCCTTTTTTTTTTTTTTTATTTCCTTTAAGTAGTTTAGTTATTTGGTTGAATATTGTTAGTTCCATTAGAATTTCCTTTAAAGTTTTAATTTTTAAATATTGGTTGGGCGTTATTATTAAAGTTTATTATTTTCTTCCCCTCTTAATTAATATTAGTATTAGATTTAATCCTTGCTTGAGCTATTTGTTTAATTGATCAAAGTTTGATTCGGTTTCTTGAAAAAAGAAAAAAATAAAAAAATAAAGAAAATATTTTCTTTAGGATTTAAATTTGTTGTTTTCTTTAGAATTAAATTTTGTTGGGTTCTTTATAAATTAAGTTTAGTTTAATTAAAGTCCGAATTTTTATTGTGTTTCCGTTTATTGTTAATTGTTAAGGAGTTAAATTTTCATTCTTGATTGCTTTAAAGTTTATTTCTTTTTGTGTTTATTGAGGTTGTTAGAATTGTATGCTTTAATTAAGTAGTAAAGTTATCGTCTTTAGTTTTTTTTTTTCCCTGAAGTTCAAACGTGGGTTTTCATTCTTGCTTGGCTTATTAGACATAGGAATTTTTGTTTCTCATTGTTAAATTTAGTGCATGTTAGGATTCATAATTTAAATTTCACCTTGTTTTTTTTATTCATAAAAAAGAAAATCTCAAACAGCCCAGAAAACCCAAATCTGAACTGTGTTCAGTAAAATTTCTTTTCTTATTTTCTTTGGGATTACATGAAGTTTGGAGTTAAGCTGCATTCCTTGAGAAGACGATCTGACCCTTGGGCTAATTATTACATGACTGAACTCCTATACTTGGGATAGCCTTCGCACTGCTCATTTTTAAAGTGAGTCGGGTAGATTAGGCGATTCTTGATCTGGAAGCTTAGAAATGGAAATCCTTTGACGGTCTTTTGTATTTTTCGTGGAATGATTATTTTAGGAAAACGATGGTAAATCCATTGATGGTTTCGTTTCTAGGTGGAGAGACTATAACTTGGAAATTTAAGTGAGACTATTAGGTTGGTTAAGTATGTGCGTAGTACCGGTGTTATAGTTAGAGGCAGATACCTTGGTAGTTTTGTGGCAGAATTGTGTAAATGATTCTTTTAACTACAAACTTATAGGTTGCATTATTTCTTCATTTCATACTTGCATCAACCGTGATAAATTTGGAATTTCTAAGTTGGTTCCTAACCTATCTTTAGGATGGATTCCAGGGGGAAGGACTTCGTAGCTGGAGGGGATAATCATGTGGATACTTTGAGTGAGGATGATATGGATGCTTCGGAAGTGCTGCGAAGTATAGTGCGATAGGTTAGGAAGGAGAACTTGATGGACTTTAGAGCGCAGGATCAGCCACAGGGTGGTCGGGGCTGCACTTTTCAGTAGTTTACCTAGACAAATCCTCTAGCTTTTGCAAGAGGGGCGAACACAATCGCAGCTAAAGATTGGGTTCAGGAGATAGAGGAATTGCTAGGTGTGCTGGAGTGCACAGAGGAGCAGAAAGTGTGGTATGTTACTTTTAAACTAGTGGGGGAAGTGAAGAGGTGGCGGAGATCAGCAAAACTAGTAGAGGAACAGCGGCCAGGACCTACGACTATTACTTGGAGCCATTTTGGGGAGGTTTTCTTCGATAGGTACTTCACTACTACTACCCGAGAGGCTAAGGCAGAGGAGTTCCTAAATCTGACTCAAGGACACTTGACCGTACAGCAGTATGCGACCAAGTTTATAGAGCTATCCCGTTTCGCTCCATACATAATCTCGAATGAACCGAAGAAGGCCTAGAGGTTTTAGAAAGGTTTGAGGTAGGGTATACTCGTGCAGGTAGTGGTGTTGATGACTCAAAATTTTTCTGAGGTTGTGGACAAGGCCATGGTAGTTGAGGCCTACATTCAGAAGGGTGAAAGACTAATAGTAAACTAGAAGAAGAGGCCCTTGTCTCAGGGATTTCAGACCAGTACCAGCTAGAGTTCATGGAGGACGTCTGGTAATTACACAAGCCAGTGGCAGGAGATGAGATATCATCCCATCAGGGGAATCCACCGCGTCTTACCTATCCTAGATGCCATTAGAGGCATTGGGGCGAGTGTAAGGGTGGACCAGCTGACTGCTACTAGTGTGGTGGGGCGGGACATATGGCATGCAACGTTGACTCACACTCCTCCACAACATCAGTATCGAGGAGGTAACTAAGCACCTCGAGGTGGTCACCAGAGGAGCACCGCTCCGGTGCGGGTGCACTCTTTTATGCTGGGAGATGTGGAGAATGTAGGCGATGGGGTGGTAGGTTCTCTTTCCATTTTTTTGAATGGTGTTGTTGTGTTCTTTGACTTAGGTTCGACGCACTCTTTCATGTCTCTGGATTGGTTTAGTTTTGCTGGGCGGAGACTCAGTTGTTAGATGCCGAGTTAGGTGTAGTCACGTCGGCAGGGTTAGTTGTGGTGTGCAGGAAGGTGATAAGAGATTAACCAGTGGAGATTCAAGGGAGAATGCTGCCTGCTAACTTAATTTTTTTTTACATGCATAGGTTTGATGTCATTTTGGGGATGGACTGACTAGCATCCAGCTAAGCAAGTTTCGATTTCCATAGAAAGGAGGTAATGTTCATACCTCTAGGGAAGCAAGCTTTTAAATTCGTTGGGTCATGTGTGCCCTATGCACCATAGATCCTTTTATAAATTTAGGCAAAGAGATTACTTCTGGAGGGTAGCCAGGGGTACCTTGCATTTGTAAAAGAAGCACCGAAGGAGGGACTTAAGTTGAAGGATATCCTAGTGATAAGGGAGTGCTTAGATGTGTTTCTTGAGGACTTACCAGGATTCCCTCTTGATCGCGAGTGGAGTTTGCCATTGAATTAAATCCAGAGATAGCACCAATTTCTAAGGCTCCATACAGAATGGCTTCGGCATAATTAAGGGAGCTAAAGGAGCAGCTGCAGGAACTACTTGACTAGGGGTTCATCAGACCAAGCGTATCACCCTGGGGAGCGCCGGTGTTGTTTGTAAAGAAGAAATATAGGACAATGAGGATGTGCATCAACTATTGGGAAATTAATAAGATGACAATGAAGAACAAGTGCTCCTGCAGTATTAATGGATCTGATGAACAGGGTCTTCCACGTGTATTTGGACCAGTTCATGGTAGTATTTATTGACGATATACTGATGTATTCAAAAAGCCCAGAAGAACATGAGGAACATATGAGGATACTGCTTCAGGTGTTGAGAGAAGGAAAGTTGTATGCTAAATTTAAGAAATGCGACTTTTGACTGAAACAAGTTACATTTCTGAAACATGTAGTGTTTAGGGAGGGAATTTCAGTGGACCCAGGAAAAGTGGAGGTGGTAGTTAATTGAGCGAGACCAAAGAACGTGCATGAGGTTAGGAAGGAGTTTCTTGGGTCTGGCAGGATAATATCATTAGCTCGTTAAGGGGTTTTCCAAGCTATCAGGTCCTTTGATGTAGCTTATGAGAAAGAACAAGAAGTTTGAGTAGACTGGTGAAGATGAGCAGAGTTTTCAAGAATTGAAGCAACGACTAGTCACTGCTCCAGTGTTGACCATTTTGTCAGGAGAGGGTGGATTAGTGATCTACATTGACGCATCCCAGAAAGTACTTGGGTGTGTCTTGATGCAGCAAGGGAAGATTATTGTGTACGCTTCTCGCCAACTCAAAGAGTATAAGAAAAATTATCCGACGCATGACTTGGAGCTGGCATCTATATTTTTTGCATTAAAGATCTGGAGGCACTACCCATACGGTGAAAAGTGCGAGATCTTTACTGATCATAAGAGCCTTAAATACTTTTTTCACCCAGAAGGAATTGAACATGAGGCAAAGAAGATGACTTGAATTAATAACAGATTACGACTGTACCATTAGTTACCACTCAGGAAAGGCAAATGTGGTAGCTGATGCTTTGAGTCGGAAGTTGGTAGGTGCATCAGTTTTAGCGATTATTGTACAGCATCAAATCAGGATGGACTTGGAAAGGTTGGGTGTAGAGTTAGTGGACAAGGATCCACAGGCGATCATGGCCAGTTTGATCATTCAGCCAACCTTATAGGAGAAAATTAAAGCCACTCAGATGAAAGACACAGAGTTAATAGCAATTATGGAGAAAGTATGGAGTGAGCAAGAGATGGAATTCAATGTATTTGAGGAGGGAGTTCTCAAATTTCACACCAAGTTGTGTGTACCTAACGTCACGAAAATTAAAAAGACGATTCTGGAGGAGGCTCATCGCTCTCTCTATACTATTCATCCAGGAAGCACAAAGATGTATAGAGATCTGTGAGAATCTTCTGGTAGAGTAATATGAAGAGGGAGATTGCCCGATTCGTGGAATAGTGTCTGATAAGTCAGCAAGTAAAAGCAGAGCACCAGAGGCCAGCGTGACCACTTCAACCACTTGATATCCCTAAGTGCAAGTGGGAGCATATCTCGATGGATTTTGTATCGGGATTGCTTTCAGTGGTGGATGGACCAAATGCTATTTGCGTTATAGTGAATCGGTTGACGAAGACTGTGCACTTTGTTCTAATCAGAGTTAGTTATTCTATGAATAGGCTGACTGAACTTTATGTGTAGGAGATTGTATGACTTCATGGCATCCCGGTTTCTATTATTTCAGGTCGAGATCCACGGTTCACCTCTCAGTTTTGGAAGAGTTTGTAGGATGCCTTGGGATCTCAACTCACTTTTAGTACCGCGTTTCACTCGCAGACGTGTGTGCTAGATGTTGAGGATGGTTAGGTAAAAGGATTGATTAACGAATTTTGAGGACGAAATTCATACAAAAAAGGGGAGAATGTAACGCCCTAGAAAATTAATATGGATGGAAGAGTGAAAAAAAACACAAGAAGTGCGGCACCAATCTTCTTGTTCTCAAGGAGTCACCATGATGCATCTCATAACATTCAGGTTAGCATATTTATTTTCCTCAATTTACGATTTGTAACAGTCTAGAAAATTAATATGCATGGAAGTGTAAAAAAAATTAAAATTAAAAATTAAAAATAAAAATAAAATAATTAATTAAATAAAAAATATTGTTAATTAAATAATATAATATAATATAACATAATATATATATATATATATATATATATGTTTAACTTGAAGGAATTAAAATTCCTTCAAGAAGAAGCAAAAAGAAGGCATTCTTTAGCTCTCTCTCTTTCTCTCTCTCTCTCTCTTTCTCTCTATCTCTCTCTCTCTCTCTCTCTCTCTCTCTCTCTCTCTCTCTCTCTCTCTCTCTCTCTTTGATTTCCTTGACCAAATGGGTGTCGATCGAAAATGGAAGATACCCCTGGGTTCCATTCTTCGCCATCGACATTTTAACCAGAGTGGATTTGTCGTAGGGGCGACATAGGCACCACTTCTGGGTTAAGGTAACCTCTCTCTCTCTCTCTCTCTCTCTCTCTCTCTCTCTCTTCAATTTCTCCTTAAATATTTAACCAAACTAATGATCAAAAACCACCACAATGATCTAGGAGCGTTTCTCTACAAGTCTAGCGGAGTAAATTTTTGAATTGGGCTTTCCAAGAACCACTCCAAGGCTAGGGTAAGATTTAGGGAATTAAGCAAATTTTATATTTTCGGGAATTTAATTATTTATTTGGAGTTTATAGGCTTAGGAAATGTTAAAATAGTTATTGAAAATATTAAGGATATTATAATTTTGGGGTTGAGTTGATGGAACTAGGAAAATGTGGTTTCAAGGTTTTTGAGCTCTATGGCGTCATGGGTTTGGTTTAGGGTTTTCACAGGAAATATCTCAGTAAACAGGTAAGGAGATTAAATTAAGTCAGGTTTTTATTAAAGTTGAACTGATTAAACTGCTTTTTATATATGTATACTTGATTTCCAGAATTATTTTAAAAATTGACCATTCAAAATGGATTTTTGTGAATATAGAATATATGGTACGGTATTTTGAATAATACGAATGGTGGAAAGCTTGTTTTATCATATGGATTTAAAATACTGAATTTCTTATTTGTTTATCGGGCTATGTTCAAATATGGAAATTGTGTGGCAGGTGAATAATTGGTATGGCTTATTATAGTAATCAGATATGGAAATGGTTGTGAAATAGTGGTACTGTTTGTGAAACATACTGGAACTGCTTGTGTAAAATATTAGGTTTTTATATGATGACTAAGAGTCGGGTTTTTATATAATGACTAAGAGCCGGGCTTTTATATGATGACTAAGAGTCGGGTTCTTTATTGGTTCCTAAGAGCCAGGATTGATACGACGAGTTTATACTGGATTTTGAAACATATATTTATACTACAATTTTATTATTTAAAATTGCATGATATGATTTTAAAAACCTTGAGGACCTCTTCTATTGTGAGCACGATACTGTAGCTAGGGGAATATTTGGCCATGTGCGCCCACACTGTAGTGGAAGTGTAGGGTTGTCTGAGTAGACGATTGCCTTACATTAGGGTGGAGTTAATAAGGCAATCGGACCTGCAATGGGGTTGCAGATGCCTGCAAACGCACTTGCAGATGATTACGTTGAGTTAGTTTTGAGTTAATCACCTAGGCTAATTCCAGCCTCCGGGCCACATAACTCGTCATGGGGGTTAATTTATGTGAAAGGTGATATTTATTAAACCGATTTACCGGTGGTATTATGGAAGTGTATTTTTAACTCAGTAGGTGTGAGTATGATATTCAAATGCTACAATTATCAGATATAACAATTTGGGTATTATATATATGTTTAATTAAATTCATGCTGGTCACACCCTGATATTAATTTAATCCATCTTACCGAGAGGTGTCTCACCCCAATATACAATTTATCATTTTTCAGGACTATATAAATATCAAGCTTACCCAGCTCTAGGGCGAGGTGATAGCTAGTTCTTTTTGTGTGAGTGTCGATAAGAACTCTGATGTATTTAAAGTTTTTTTTCGAGCCCTGGATATGTAATATGGTCGTATGGATTATGTTAGCTTTCATTATTTTGTTTGGGATGTAATATGGATATTGTGAGACTTCTGCATATGTTAGTAGTTTAGAACTTTGGTATTGTATTTGGAGGATGTGTCAATTATTTTTTCTACTTTTATATATTGAATATGGTATCAGGAACATAATCATTACTAAAGTAGCACCTCGAGCCCCACATGGCAGGTCGAGGTGTCACACAACTCATCCTAACTTGCTACTTTTTCAAGGAGATAGGTTTGTTCTTCTCCTGATTCTTCCTCTCCGTCGTCTCTTTCAATTGCCAAATTTCTAGTTAGGCATTGCTTAGCAAAGTGGCATTTTTTGTGACACTTGTAACACACATCATTCCCAGAATTTTGTTTGAGGACCCATTCATGGGTGCCTTTCCTTTGTCCAATGGTTGTTGGACGGTAGGATTGCTACCTCTAGAAGTCAGTTGACCCGTGTTGGTGGGTCTAGTCTTCTCATATGATGTGACCTTTCTTGGATAAGTATCATTGGAATTATTTCCAAATTTTCTCCCCATTTGAGCTTTACTTATTTGCTTATAGTTATGTGCCAAATTAAATGCATGCTTAAGTGAATCAATGTGATGGGGAAACAACTCTTTCCTTAATTTAGGTTTGAAGCCAATCCTAAAACAAGAAATTTGTAGGCTAATACTTATTCCACACCACACATAATGGAAAATTCATAAAACTTACTCATGTATTCGGCCACGCTCAAATTTCCTTACCTAAGGCTATAGAGTTGATCCATAAGATGTTCCTTATAAGAGATTTGGACATACTTTTCTTTCAACCTTTCTTTCATCAAATCCCAATGCTCTATGGGCCTATGAACAAGGTGAGCTTCTTGTTTTTCAACATTCATCCAATGAAGTTTTGCTTGCTCGATTAGTCTCATCTTTGCAAATCTCACACAATGTGCATGGGTCATTCAGCTTATATCAATCAAAGTATGTGTTAAGCGTCCCACCCTAGCATATATAGTCCAAAGGGGGGGGGGTGAATGGAATTTTCATGTATAAATGATTTTCTCTACAAAACAAAAGTCTTGGCAAGATGCAAGCAATTATATCACAATATATGAAATTTAAATCATGCACAAGACAAATAAGAAATAGTGAAGTGTGAGAAAATCAACGCTGGTATTTTTACGTGGTTTAGCACCAAGCCTACGTCCACACCTTAGCACCAAGCCAAGGATTTCCAAATCCATTAAGGAACTCTTTCACCAGCAGAGCAAACCTTACAACTCAGGCACCAAACCCTACAGTCGGGAACAAATCCCTACTGCGCTCGGTTCACCAAGAATCTTCACAATGGCTCACAAAGAACCTTATAAGAAGAAGATGATAATACAAAATTGTTGGCTTTATAAGGCTTAACATGCTGTTTTGATGCTAACAAACAAGTGAAACTTAACATATTTGGTTGAGTGATGATATTTCAGGATTTAAGAATGAGAATACAAAGTAAAATGATTAGAAAGATGAGTCAAAGCATGAATGCAAAGATGATATCTATTAAAGCTAGAAGATCATGAGAGTGTGGATGTTAAAAAGAATGTGCTAAAAGCTTAAAGCTTGAAGACAAGAGAGCCAAAGAAAAAAAAAAGAGCAAGAGAGTCAAAGAAAAGAAAAGAAAAGACAGAGAGCTCAAAAGACAAGCATGAAGTCTTTTAAATAACAAAAGGTTTAAAAATAAAAAAAATGAAAGTTTTTCAGAAAATGAAACTGGTCAGTCGACTAACTAGAACACATTGCATTTTCTAAGCCGACTAACAAACACCAAGAATGAATAAACCTGCTCAGCTGACTGACAATTTGAACTAGAATTAGTCAGCTGACTGACCCTTTTGAACGTTGTTGAGTTAGTCGACTAAAATTTTACAGAATTTAATTTTTGGGAAATAGAAAGGCCTCAGCCGCCTATCCAACCAGCTGACCCCATATAAACTTTTACCCAGTTGCCTATCTAGCCTACTGACTCTACGAGATTTTAAATTTTGAACCTCAACGGAAAAACTCTAAAAATTAGTTTTTCAAATGTGAACATTATAAAAGCTTGGTGGACACTCCAAGTAACTTGGGAAACAAGGAAACTCACCCTAAAAAATCTATAAATACTCTTTTAAACCCAAGAAAAAAATGAACCCAACATACAATCAATCAATCAAGCATCATACTTTTAATCTCTCACAAAGCTTATTCTTACTCATACTTTTGTTGGGAGAATTCATTTGAATTTCTGTTGATTCATCAACCTACGATTCTAATACCGATTTTTCTCAATCACTAAAGAACCCTTGGCGATCTCTTCACTTGAGCTTCAATTCTATTTCATCTTTATATATAAATTCTTGAAGTACATAGTGCTGAATTTGTACTAATCTGCCCTATTTTGGGAGTTTTCTTGTACGCAGTGTTTACTTCATATTTTTTGTAGTTCCTGAATGATTCAAGGTGTTTGAATCATTGACCAAGAGTGGAGTATCGTTTGGAGAGGTGCAACTCTAGCCTATTGAAGGAGTGACTGAGTGAGGGGTATCACTTGGAGAGGCGGTACTCTAGCCTATTAAAGGAGTGTGTAATGGTGTTGTTCCACCTGAAAAGGAACTGGTTTAGTGGAATCCTTTGGTGGTTTGCCAAAGGCGAGGACGTAGGCTAGTAATAAGCCGAACCTCGTAAAAAATTGGTCTCACTCTTTTTCCTTTGCTCTCTTTAATTTTAGCATATGTAAACTGCGTGGATGTTTTAAATTCCTTAATCATATACACTACATGGATTAGATATTAAATAAACTTAGGCTTAATTTGTTTTTGGGACTGCGGAAATCGAAAGGGAGTATGTTTGTTGATCAACAAGTTGCGGAAACCATAAGGGAGTACTACGTTGATTGATTCAACACCCAAGACTTATTAACTGAGAGTTTGTTTAAAGTCTAAATTCTTGGAAAGAGTGTTGTGCTTCTTATTGTGAAATCAATTAGCCACAGGGCTTTCATATATTTTCAGGGCTGCAAACAAAAAAATATCTTGAATTCTTGAAAAGCTAAAAATTGCCAAAAGGTTATCTTGATTGGGTATTTGTGGATTGAACACTTTGATTGTTAAATTGTTGGTTGATTGTTTAAATTTTGTTTACTTGTGTTGTGTTGAATACTTTAGTTGTTGGTTTGTGGATTAAACAAGTAAATAACAAGTAAACACTTTGCTATGTGATTGTTAAATCAACAAGAGGTTAAGAATCTTAAAAAGAATTAAAAGAAAATTTTAATAACCCAATTCACTCCCCCTCTCGGGACTACACTTTAGTTTTCAAAAATGATGCTCCACAAATGAGCTGATATCAATTAAAAACCAAACCTCACTCTATTCTCTCAAGAATTGAATCAAACATAATAAGTGAGCAAGAGAGAATTGAGCACTTGAATATGAACTAATATGCAAGGTGGTAAGGTTTTGGATTCAAAGAAATTTTTCACTATATGCTTGTACTAATAATCAAAACCATGCTAAACAAGTCTATGGACTTGTATATATAGCCAAAATCTATTTCTAGCCATTAACAATCCATTGGGAGCAATTCCCAAACAAAACTAGTCATTTTCTACCCCTAAGTGTGCTATGCACGAGGCCGCTAGATGACAAGTCTGTGGACTAGTTGATGAGTCACATACACACACTCGGCGATGAGTGCCCTGTTCACTTTGATGAGTCACCTGGGGTATGGGATATAAAACGACTATTGCTTTTTCTAGTCAGCGAGTGCTATGCACTAGTCGACATGCCCTGTTCTCGTTGACGAGTGACCTAAGCAGAAGCTCAATTATTGCTTCTGGAATGGATTAATCTTACTAAAAAGTTTTTTGATGACTTAAAACATTTCTTGGACAAAATATATGAAAGCTTTTAAGTCTAATGAAGTTCAAAACTAGTCTAAGTGAGTTTCCCCTTGATTTATAAGATATCTTGATTTATGAAACACATTTGAAAGCTTGTTTTGATATCTCATATGTCAATATGTCCTTTAATGAAAATATGCTTGACTTCTTAAAGCTTTTGGACAAGAGACTCACTTTGATGCAAATGGGACCAAGTATGAAAGTGTTTATGAAACCAAGATGTTTGAAAACTTGTCCCTTTTGAAACATATTTGAGTTAGGATTCTTTGTTTTAACTTTGGAAAATATGAATGTTGAGTCTATGATTTAAGGTGAAATCCTGTAAACTCATGTGTCCTAGTATGCATGTGCATTGCTCACTCTTGCTTAGAAATCATGTAAGAAACAAAAAGAAAGAGTTACAAAAAGAACTACCTCAAACACACACCCATTTCATATAATACAACATTAAGCTTCCTTTGGTGTGCTTGGCTCCTTTCCGAGTGCATGTCCTTTTGATCTTTCCTTCTCGACGTCAACTCGGTCCGATCTTTGCCTTCAATCCAGTGCTTCATGTAATTTCCACTTGAACCTGTACTAAACATGATTTGCAAAGATAGGAAATACTAGGAACAAAAAATAGGTTAATATCATCAAAACATTTTGACATGATTATGTAGCCCCCGAGGCTAACAATCTCCCCCTTTTTGATGATGTGTAACTTATTACAATTTTACTTAATTTTTGCATTTTGTGTTTGAATTACTATAGTTTATTATGCAAAGATAAGTTCACCTAAAACTACTAATGGGTTGTTATCATAAAAAACATAATAATTAAGTTCACGTAGCCTCCAAGGCTAACACTCTCCGCCCTTTTTGATGATGGAAAACCATTTGTGTTCTCCATAGGGTATAATTTAAAACTCCCCCTCAAATTATGCATATTCTAGAATGGGACTGAAATATGCTTCCCTTAACTATATGCATATCTAAAATTTGCTCCCTTTTACTTTATACATATAAGTCATAAAAGCATTTAACTATATTTTTCATATCCATTAGAGCTTTAAACATGCACATCACCACATGCATTCTACCAAAACATACATTTTCCCTAATGCCACTAACACCACAAAACTTCTCCCCCTTTGATCATCATAAGAAAGTGAGAGCCTATTTATTAAAAAAAATTTCCCTTTAAGACTTGTTTCCATGGTGGTGAGCTGAGTATGTGCTAGACTCAATTTCATGTATGGGATATACTATAATATGCTTTAGAAGTTCATACTATATATCCAAACAAGACATATATCATCAAAACAAATCATAGTATACCTTTGAACACATGCTATTTCATCGCATAAACAATAGCCAATGTAACGCCCCAATCTGGGTCTGCCAGGGAGCACTACGTCTCTCCTCTTCCACCTTAACTAGACAATAGGGGAGGCGGGCCTTATCAGACTAATGACTGGCCCCACAAACCAACACATGTCCTTTTCAGTGTGTTTTTGTCCTCACTCACACACATCTTGAGAAAACTTCCCAAGTGGTCACCCATCCCAAGATTGCTCCAAGCCAAGCACGCTTAACTATGGAGTTCTTATGGGAAAGCTCTAGAAAAGAAAGGTGCACCTTGTTGATATGGGTAGTAACATCTAATCTTTTAAGTCTTTCATCCATGGGTTATCACATTCTCCCCTACTTATAGAACGCAACGTCCTCGTTGCGAACCCACATTTCCAAACCCAGGCGATGTGAATCTCATCACACTTCCGGCTGGGTGTTGGCTCTGATACCATTTGTAATGCCCCAACCTGGGTCTGCCAGGGAGCACTACGTCTCTCCTCCTCTACCTGGACCAGACAATAGGGAGGCGGGCCTTATCAGACTAATGACTGGCCCCACAAACCAACATATGTCCTTTTTAGTGTGTTTTTGTCCTCATTCACACACTTCCCGAGAAAACTTCCCAGGTGATCACCCATCCCAAGATTGCTCCAAGCCAAGCACGCTTAACTATGGAGTTCTTATGGGAAAGCTCCAAAAAAGAAAGGTGCACCTTATTGATATGAGTAGTAACATCTAATCTTTTAAGTCTTTCATCCATGGGGTATCACAGCCAATATTTTCAACAAGAAACAAACCAATTATCAAGATAAATATAATTTAAGAAATCATATTGGTTTTAACATTTTCATTCATCAATATTGGTAAAAACCTCAAAAAGTTCCCAGCAATATAATAGAACAAATTGAAGTGCATAATCTGGGATTTTTAAACTTTGAGCACATCATTCCCTTTCTATTTTTACTTAGGGGTAGTTGACTCTACCTAAATCCTATTTCCTAATCGTAGGTCCTAACGAAACAAAAATTCAAAAATCACGTGTTTCCTTTGGGTACCCATTCTTGCTTGGGTGCCGATGGGTTTTTCTTTACTACCCATTCCATTTTCCTTTTTTTTGCCTCTATTTCCTCTATAAGGGCAAAAATATCGAATATGACTCTTTCTTTCACAATATAGAAAAATTTTGTTTGTGTGAGAGGGTTTTGATTTATTTGCATAATTTTTTTTTTTTTTTTGGTTGAGGCATAATCATTTGATTTGGAATTCTTTTTATAAGGACCATTTCTTTTAACTCCCAAAATCTTTTTAGAGTTTTCTTTTCGTCTTATGACTTTACCATGATTTTCATTTTTGTTTTTCAAGAAAGCATTTTCTTTCAAAACATTTCCAATTTGATTTTTTAAAATTCCTACTTCCCCTTGAAGAATTTCATGGTCTTTTTGAGTTTTTTTCCATAAGCTCCTTATTTTCCCTTTTTAAAGAGCAATTTTCTTCTTTCAAGATAGAACAAAGACATGGTTCCATGCCTTTGGATTTTGACAATTTTCCATCCAAATTTTTTTATCTTTTCTTCCAAAGTTTCATGCTCTTTTTGATAATTTAAAACAAACTCTTCATTTTTTTAAGGGATTAATTTTCTTCTTCCAAAGAGGATTCTCTTAGCTTGATCATAGCAAGCTCTTTCTCAAGATTTTTGGTCTTCCTTTTAACTAAGACTAGTTCATCAAACAATTTAGCACAATTTTGCACTTCATCATAAGAAGGATTATATTCATTATCATCATACGGACTACTTTCTTCAATATACGTCATATACCACACAATTTTCATCTAATATTCATAATATATTAATTTCACACTCCAAAATATCACAATTTAATATTATTCAAATGCCATACAATTTATCTTATATTTATATCATAATAATTTATAGAGAAAATACCATATGCTCATTTTCACATATTAATTCAAATAGTGACTATAAAAATACTGCTATAATTTATTCCCCTTACCTAGCTTATTGAGAGTCTCGTTAACACCCAGATCCTACGCCCTAGGTGCCCAAAACTCAAATGCTGCAATTCGCATTTTCTCCAAATTAATTAACTCATTTCCCCAAAATGATACCCATCTAACCTTCCTTAGGCTCCATATACTCCAAATTAACATTTAAACTAATATTTAACACCCTCATTTAATTTCTGAATTATGCCTGCGGGTCCCAAAATTACACTTGCAGCACTCACCCGAGCCCTAAGTTCCGAAAATCCTCCTTCAACCTTAGATGCTCAATATCCTAGCATTTCTAAATCAACACTAATTAAATAATAATAAACCCCTTAATAATCTCCTTATCCCAAATTTGTTATACCCACGATGATCCCACGAGAAATCCACTCTGCTAGACTTGTAGAGAATCATCCCTAGATTCTTGTGATGGCATCCGATCGTCAATTGGACTTATAATTTGCAAGAAATTGAGATAAAAGCGAAAAATAGCTTACCCCAGGAGATACACCTAGGCCACTCCTACCACCAATCCATTCTAGTAAAAATGATGGCAGCAGAAAATGGAGTCCAGCGGTATCTTCTAATTTTCGATCGGGAGAGCATTCGTCATGGAACTGAGGAGAGAGGGAGAGAGAACGAGAAGAGAGAGAGAGAGAGAGAGAGAGAGAGAGAGAGAGAGAGAGAGAGAGAGAGAGAGAGAGAGAGAGAGAAATTCAAAGGGGGGGTCTCAGCAATGTCGCCTAAAGCTTCAAAGAAGCTTCAGGCAAGTTACATACATATATATATATGTTGGCCTTACAAGGCCTAACATCTTGTTTTGATGCTAACAAACAAGTAGAACTTAACATGCTTTGTTTAAGTGATGTATTTTCAGGACTTAATGATGAATGCAAGGTTAAAGAATTCATGCAAGCTTGTACTTCAAAGAAGGATGATTACATCAAAGCTTGAGGTATGGATTAAAACTTGAAGATCATGATAGCATTGATATTAAAGAAAAATTTTCAAGAATGAAAGCCCAAGTGATCAATATGGAAAGCTCAAAGAAATATGAAGCAAGCATAAAGACCTAAAGGAATTCAAGGATTGAAAATTTGAAAGAGTCTAGGAAATTTCATGTAAGTACTTTAAAGAATTTTAATATGGATGCATGAAACTCTTAGGTTAATTTCTTAGACCTGGATACTTTTAAACATACTTGGAAAATATTTTTATAAGGTCAAAAATTGTTTCAAAAAGGTTAGAATCATTTTTGGAATGAAAAGGACCAAAAAGAGGATTTCTCAAATGCTATCAATTTTTCTACATCCGAATTGATGTGCATTTTTCTCCACTAACAAATCTTTATTTTAAAATGTGTTCAACATGAAAGGTTTAGGATTTTCTCTTAGCATTCATTTGACACCAAGAACGTAAAAATCTCTGTCTCACTCTCTTTTTCCCTTGCTCTTTATTTTCTGCATATTTAAATTGCATGGATGGTTTAATTGATAATCATATATACTACGTAATGTAGAAATCAAGTAAACTTGAAGTTTAATTTTGATTTGGGTTGCGGAAACCGAAAGGGAGTACATTGGTTATACCATATCTTGTGGAAATCATACGGGAGAATGTTACTTGGTTAAACATCCCAAAGATTTACTGAGTTTATTTGAATTTTGAATATTGGGAAGAGTGTGAATATTGTGTTGGATTTCATATTACACATCATATTAAAGAAGCAAATCCATTGCTACAGGGTTTGATTCAAATTTATAACCAGGGCCGATAACAAAAGCTGAAAGTTGAATTTAATATATTGATATATCGAGGTTGAATGGTTTAAAGTTTGAATGTGTTTATATTCCAAAGAATGGTTATATTGTGGTTGAATGGTTTGGTTGCTTGGTTGTTTATATAGTTGTGTTGATTGATTGAATTAAAAGAACTAAGTTCTTGTGTGATTGACAAATTAAACAAACAAGCCTAAAATTAATTAATCAAGAAGAAGTTCTCATAGGAATTAAAAGAAAGTTTTAAAATCCAATTCACCCCCCTCTTGGGACTACACCTTACTTTTCAATATATAATAATAATAATAATAATAATAATAATAATAATATTTTATTAATATTAATAATAATATATTTTATTAATAAAAAATAAATAAATTTTAATTATTATTTTTTTTATTTTTTTATAAATTTAATTAACTAATATATTATTATTAATATTAATAAAATATTATTATTATTATTGAGAATCACCTCACTAATCTTGTATAGCCATTTTTGGGGTTATTATATTCTCCCCTTATAAAAATTTCATCCTCGAAATTTACTATTAATCTATTTCCCATTCTTAGAGAAAACACTTCCAATTTTATTAATTATCCTCACTTATGGCGGAGGAATACCATGGTTACAAAGAGGGTTCTAAGAGATTACAACTATTCTAAATTCTCCCAAAGTCATTCACGTTCCAAAACTAAAAATTCTATCTATCCTACATTACATTATACAAATCAAATTACACAGTATTATTCACTTTATTCTGACTAGCTCAATACTAAACTGAATAAGTGTGGGTATCTCTGGCGCGTCTGATCCTCCAATTCCCAGGAAGTCTCCTCAATGTCATGGTTGTGCCATAAAACTTTCACCGGTGGAATCTTTTTCGTGTGTAGCTCCTGTTCCTTCCAGTTAAGAATTTGCACTGACACTTCCTCGTAAGCTAAAGTATCACCCAACTCCAATGCTTCATAGCTTATCACATGGGAGGGGTCTGGGACATATTTCCTCAATAGAGAAACGTGGAATACGTCATGAGTCCTAGATAGAACCGGTGGTAATGCCAATCGATAGGCAACTAGCCCCACTCTTTCAAGAATCTTGAATGACCTAATATACCTAGGGCTTAGCTTACCCTTCCTCCCAAACCTTATAACTCCCTTCATTGGTGCCACCTTTAGGAATACGTGATCTCTAGCGTCAAACTACAGTTCTCACCGGCGAGTATCTGCATAACTCTTCTGCCGGTTCTATACTGTTCTGATCCTGTACCTGATGAGTCTGAATTTATCCTAAGTTTGCTGTATCAGCTCTGGCCCCAATATCTGTTTCTCCCTAATCCCATCCCAGAATAACGGGGATCGGCACCTCCTGCCATACAACGCCTCATATGGTGCCATCCCAATGCTACCCTAGTAGCTGTTGTTATTCGCAAACTTGACCAGTGGCAAATACTTTATCCAACGACCTCCAAAGTCTAGTGCACACACTCGCAACATATCCTCTAGAATCTGTATTGCCCTCTCCATCTACCCATCTGTTTGAGGATGAAAAGTTATGTTGAACGACAACTGAGAACCCATGGCCCATTGCAGACTCTTCCAAAAATGAGATGTGAACCGTGGGTCTCTGTTTGAAACTGTGGACACTGGGACGTTGTGGAGCCTAACTATCTCCTGGATATATAACTCAATCAATCTGTCCATGGAGTAGCTAACTCTGATCGGCAAAAAGTGGGTAGTCTTTGTTAGTCGATCCACCACCACCCAAATAGCGTCCTGTCTATGCAACTCCGACGACAATCATGTGACGAAATCCATCGCTATATGCTTCCACTTCCACTCAGGAATGTGGAGTGGCTACAATGATCCCGCCGATCTCTAATGCACAGCTTTGACTTGTTGGCACATCAAACACTAATCCACATACTGCGCTATCTCCCTCTTCATATTGCTCCACCAGAAGGACTCTCGAAGATCCTTGTACATATTAGTGCTACCTGAATGTACAGTATACAAGGACCGATGTGCTTCCTCCAAAATAACCTTCTTGATCTTAGGGTCAGCAGAAACGCATAACCTGACATGGAACCTCAAGGCTCCATCTTCTGAGATACTGAACTATGTTTCCTGACCATCCTGTATCTTCTTCATAAGCTCTACCAATTCTGCATCATTCCTATAAGCTACTTTAATTCTCTTCTATAGAGTTAGCTACAAAACCAAGTCAGCAATAAAACGCCTGGCGATCGCCCTCTACCAGCTCCACACCGAGCCTCTCTAGTTCCATCTGGATCAGATGCTGAATCTCCACTGCAGATGTAGATAAATCCATTAATTTTTAGTTCAAAGCATCAGTGACCACATTAGCCTTTCTTGGGTGGTAGCTGATAGTGTAGTCATAATCCTTTATTAGCTCCAACCATCTCCTCTGCCTTATATTTAATTGCTTCTACGTAAAGAAATACTTTAAACTCTTATGGTTAGTAAATATCTCACACCTACCCCCATATAAATAGTGCCTCCAAATCTTCAGCGTGTAAACAACCGCTATTCTAGATCGTGGGTAGGGTAGTTCTTCTCATATTCTTTCAATTGCCGTGAGGCATATGCTATCACTCTCCCTCGCTGCATCAACATGCATTCGAGCCCTTTATGGGACACATCACTATAAATCACGAACCCCTCTTCTCCTAAAGAAATCGTCAACACAAGAGTAGTGATGAGTCGTTGTTCCAATTCTTGGAAGCTCTGTTCACGTTCATTAGACCACTCAAACTTCACTCCCTTCCTGGTCAATTTGGTCAGTGAGCCTAACCATTTAGAGAAGCCCTCAACAAACCTGCGGTAGTACCCAGCCAATCCCAAAAAACTCCTGATCTCGTGCACATTCTTTGGTCGTACCCAGTCTACTACCACTTCAATCTTACTCAAATCAACAGAAATACCACCCTTGGATACAACGTGTCCAAGGAAGGTAACCTGTTCCAGACAGAACTCGCACTTCTTGAGCTTTGCATATAGCTTATTCTCTCGCAACACTTAAAGCACTATACTCAGATGCTCCTCATGCTCCTATAGGCTCTTCAAATACACCCGTATATCATCAATAAATACTACCACAAACTGATCCAAATACTGGTGAAACACCCTGTTCATCAAATCAATTAACACTGCATGAGCATTCGTAAACCCAAACGACATAACTAGAAATTCATAGTGGCCATACCGTGTTCAAAATGCCATCTTTGGTACATCTTCTGCCTTGACTTTCACCTGATGGTATCCAGAGCATAAGTCTATCTTCGAAAAGATCTTTGTCTCCTGTAACTAATCAAACAAATCATCGATACGCGAGAGTGAGTACTTATTATTGATAGTGTTGAATTAGGTGTAATCCCAAGAGGGGGGGGGGGTGAATTGAGTATTTTAAAATTCTTTGAATCTATTTACCACTTAATCCCTATTTTTATATTTAGAAATGAGTTCTTATTACCATATTAATTGTGTGCAATTTTATTCAACCTACACATGGAATACGAACAATTTAAATATAGTGCTGAAAGTAAATAGTAAAGGGAAGAGAGAAGACAAACATAGTATTTACGAGGTTCAGCCAACTTGGCCTATGCCCTCGCCTTGAGCAATGAGCAATCACTCAAGGATTTTACTAAAATCCCTGCTCATTAAATTGAGACGGAGCTTCCCTTACAATCCGCTGCTTACAAGAGGCAAAGCTCCCTCCTACTCCGCTACTTACAAGAGATACAACTCTCTCCTCAAACCCCGGTTCACACATTGAACCGTGAATACAATAGAATCTGAAAAAACAGTAAAAAATGCTTCCAAACAAAAGCTCATGAGTACAATTCAAATTCGTGATACAATAACATATGATAAAATTTGAAGCTCAGAATGTATGAAACGATATAATCGTTTATGTATGATATGCTTTAACACACAAACCCCTTTTTATCAATTCTTCCAAAAATGTTTGTATAAAAACAATGCTTTGGAGATCTTAGGTTATATCTTTGAATATAAGGATAACTTGGTAGATTGCAAAGATTTGACACACACTTTTTCAAAACAATATTTCTCTCAAGAGTTCAATCTCAATGTGATCTTGGTAGTATTTGCCTGAATATATATATATATATATATATATATGTATTTATCTATGTATCTATGTGATGAGAATACCAAGTATCAAATACTTAAAATATGATTTTCAGAAAATATCCTTCAATATGTATAGATCTAGTTATGCACTTCTTAGGATATCTAATCAACTAGTTTAGAAGTAACTCAAAAATCACGTCTTTAACTTTGAACACACTTGAACGATCACTCTTTAAACAATGACCAAATAAAAACTTTCTCAAGTATTGAGTTAGTCTAAAACGATCTTTATATGAATGTGAAAACTCAATATTAAGTTTCTCTAAAGATATCAAAACAGATGGTGATATGAGATTCTCTAACAAAACTAAATGTAATAACCAAACCTCAAACCAAGTTGAAGCACAAGATGTATAATAGAGATCCCTTTAGATTTTCTGAGGTGATTTGCCCAAATATGACGTGTAGAAACTAGAGCGTAGGCAAACGTACAACAATCATCTCAAGTATCTCAGTTTTCTTTTCAACAAGATGTGTTCTTCACTTTACGTTGGTCTTCTTGTGTTTAGCCACCATACTAGGGTTTAGATAATCAGTATTTATAGTGTCTTAGCCTTAGAATTGATCTCAACCATTGGATCAAAAGATAGCTTAGGTGTTTACACAATAAAAATTAAATTTTTTATCTTTCCAGCAAGTTCAGACGTCTAAGGTCTAGGGCCCAGATGACCGAAGTCACTTTTATCCTTCAAAAAAAAAAAAAAAATCCTAGACATAGGGTCAGACGTCCCAGGTCAAGGTTTAGATGACTGAAGTGTCGAGTTCAGACGACCGAGGTTAAGGTTCAATCATCTGAGGTGCTTCTGCTAGTTTTTGTTTTGCACACAAAAATCTTCAGATGACTGAACTTATTCTTTTGATGTCTGGGGAAATTTTTTCGCCAACCGAACTTAAGGTTTAGTCAACCGAAGTCCCCATTTTCTTAATTTTGCTTTTTTAATTTAAAATTATGCTTTGCTCTCCTTCTTGGGTCTTTTATAAAACTTATTTTCCATGATTTTAAAAGTATTTCTAAGTCCATGAAAGTTCTCTAATGATATACATGAAATGCATGAATCCTTAAGTCTTTCTAAATTATGTTGAGCCTCAAATTAAATCATACGAAAATGTAAATACATGAGATCTAAGTACCCATTCCCAAGATGTTCTTGAACTTTGCCGCTTGCATCTTGATTCTCGTACTCTGAGTTCCATGGATCTTGCCAAGATTTGTGTGCTTTACTTTAAGTCTTCCATGACTCGTTATCCTTCTGTGCACGCTTAATATAGTTCCTGTTCACAAACTTAATGCACGGATCAAATACCAAGTGATTTGTCATTTTCAAAACCGGATTGGACTCGTAGAGTCAACAAACTCCCCCTTTTCGATGATGAAAAATGCACTAGCAAATATATATATATATAAAATGGGTTACACCAAATAAGGCTCCCCCTCAATTAATGCATCAAATATTCAATGAATGACAATATGCTCATGATGTTTCAATAGTTTTTGTTGATTCTCGTACTCTTTTGCACAATTAGTTTTGCCAACAGTTTTTGCTCCTGATATTTCTCTCCAACACAAAGTTGTAATTTTTGCTCCTTTTTCTCAATTTCTCTTATTTATGCTTTTTCTCCTGAGTTCTATTATTTTTGCTCCCAATTTTCTCCCTCTTTTGACATAAAAAAAAGTTGTAAAATAATAAAATATGAGTAGACATACCCTTATGTTCTTCTTCCCTTAGAAAACTTAAGGTTTTAAACGTGTTCAACCATTAGGTGAAAAACAATTCCTTCTCATGCTTTTTGACATCAATTATCCCCCTTGCTAACGCATAAATTTCAAAGATTACATAAGGATACCAAATGTTGATTAAATGTTATGTCAAATTTTTGAAACCAATTGTGGATTAATGCAATACCGAAAATTTGATTAATATGATACCAAGTGATTACATCGTAAGTGATGTTGCTCCCCTTGAATTATATCATCTAACATAATTCTAGGCAACCTCTCGACTATATATGAGACCTAATTCAGGCCTAATTTGGATAAACCTATCCTCCGCAAATGGTTTCGTGAATATATCTGCCCATTGTTCATTCATGCATACAAACTCTAGTGTCACATCCCTTTTTTGTACATGGTCACGGAGAAAATGACGTCGTATTTCTATGTGCTTAGTTTGTGAATGTAATATCGAATTCTTTGAAATATATATCGCACTCGTATTATCGCATCTAATAGTGATTGTTTCATAACTTAATCCAAAATCCTTTGGTTGTTGCTTCATGTAAAGCGTTTGAGCACAACAACTACCTACCGCTATGTATTCAGCCTCAGCTGTGGAATGAGCAACTGAGTTTTGCTTCTTGGAAAACTAAGAGACTAAGGAATTTCCTAAGAAATGACAAGTACCACTCGTGCTCTTCCTATCCACTTTGCTACCTGCAAAATCAGCATCTGAATAGCTGAAAATCTCAAAAGATGTGTACTTAGGATACCATAATCCAATTTCCACGGTTCCTATCAGGTATCTAAGTATTCGTTTAACGGCTAACAAATGTGACTCTTTTGGTGCAAATTAAAATCTTGCACACAAATATACGCTAAACATTATATCAGGTCTACTAGCAGTTAGGTATAATAAGCTACCAATCATTCCATGATAAAGTTTGACATCTACTAGTATACCTTATTCATCTTTGTCTCATTTCAATGAAGTGCTCATAGGTGTACCTGGTATTTTTTCATCTTCCATATTAAACTTTTTGAGTAGGTCTCTAATATACTTTGATTGATTTATAAATATTCCATGTTTTGCTTGTTTGATCTGAAGTCTTAGGAAGAAATTTAGTTCACCCATCATGCTCATCTCAAATTCATTTTGCATGGCATTGGCAAATTCATCACACAGTTCTTTATTTGAAGCACCAAATATGATGTCATCTACATATACTTGCACTAGGAGAATATCATCTTTCTTAGACTTAATGAACAGGGTTGTATCTATCTTTCCTCTTATGAATCCATTTTCTAATAGAAAACCACTTAGCCTTTCATACCAAGCTCTAGGAGCTTGCTTTAAACCATACAAAACTTTTGTCAGTCTATACACGTGATCTGGATTCTTATGATTTTCAAAACCTAGGGGTTGTCTATATACACTTCTTCATTTATGTAGCCATTTAAAAATGCGCATTTGACGTTCATTTGATATAACTTGAAATCCTTAAAAGCTGCATATGCTAAAAGCATTCGTATGACTTCTATTCTAGCTACAGGTGCAAATGTTTCTTCAAAATCTATACCTTCTTCTTGATTATAACCCTGAGCTCCTAATCTAGCCTTATTTCTCACAACTATTCCATGTTCATCTTTCTTATTCTTATATATCCATTTGGTTCCAATGATTGATTTATCCTCAGGTCTGGGAACTAGTGTCCATACTTTATTCCTCTCAAACTAATTTAATTCTTCTTGCATGGACAACACCCATGATTCATCTTCTATAACTTCACTCACATTTCTAGGTTCTTCTTGAGATAGAAATGCAAAATGACTAATCATATTCCTAAGAGAGGATTGAGTGGTTACTCCATGTAATGGTTCACCTATTATTTGATCAATGGGATGATTCTTTATATATTTCCATTCTCTAGGTGGTTCATTGACCTCATTTTCAGTTTGATGAATTTTAATGAATGGCAATTGATAGTTCTTCAAATTCCTTATTTAATTCAATTTCATTTTCATTAGTTCTTTTGGAGAAGGGATTTGACTCATCGAACACTACATGAATAGATTCTATGACCGTTAATGTTCGTTTGTTATATATTCTATAGGCTTTACTATCTAATGCATACCCTAGGAAGATACCTTCATCAGATTTCACATCGAATTTTCCTAAATGCTTATTGTCTCTAAGCACAAAACATTTACAGCCAAAGACATGAAAATATGATATGTTTGGTCTATGGCCATTCCATAACTCGTACGGAGTCTTATTAAGTAATGGTCTAATCAAAACTCTATTTAGCACATAGCAGGCAGTATTCATTGCCTCAGCCCAGAAGTACTTAGGTAGTTTATGTTCGTTAAGCATAGTTCTGGCCATTTCTTGTATGGACCTATTTTTCCTTTCAACTACACCATTCTGTTGTGGTGTTCTAGGAGCAGAAAAATTATGAGCAATCCCTAATGAATTATAATAGTCTTCCATGCCTTGATTTTTAAATTCTCTACCCTTATCACTTCTAATTTTAGTGATTGTATATCCCTTTTCATTTTGGATTTTCTTGCACAAGTTTATGATTTTTTCACTTGCTTCATCTTTGTGGCCTAAGAATAGTACCCATGTATATCTTGAAAAGTCATCAACAATGACAAAGGCGTATGATTTTCCTCCTAAACTCTGAATTGAGTTTGTTCCAAATAAGTCTAAGTGTATCATTTGGAGTGGCCTAGTGGTGCAGATTTCTTTCTTCTTTTTAAAGCTTGTTCTTGCTTGTTTTCCCAGTTGGCATGCATAACAAATTTTATCTTTCACAAATTTAGTCTTAGGCAGCCCCTTAACTAATTCTTTCTTAACAAATTTTGAGATTAAATCCATGTTTGCATGTCCTAGTCTCCTATGCCAAATCTAGCTAATTTCATTCATAGCAAATAAGCATGTCATGCTCTGTGAAGTTAAGTTATCAAAGCTTCTGGTATATATATTCTCATGACGCTTAGCAGTGAACAATATCTTATTATCAGTTTTGTGTTCAACAGTGCACTTGTCATGTTCAAAAGACACTTTGTAACCTTTATCACATAGTTGGCTTATGCTCAATAAGTTGTGTTTTAAACCTTCAACCAATAAAACATCATCTATAATGAGTGAGGAATCATTACCGACTTTTCCTACACCCGTGATACTTCTTTTAGCATTATCTTCAAAAGTAATAAACCCTTCATCTTTGGGTGTGATGGATGTGAATTTCTATTTATCCCTAATCATGTGACGTGAGCATCCGCTATCCATATACCATCTATCTTTTGAGGATGCTGATCTTAAGCATATCTGCAAAAACACAATCAAATAACTAGTTTTGGCACCCAGATTTTCTTGGGTCCAGGGGGGTTAGTGCTAGATTGACCTTTGACCTTCCATACTTTCTTAATTTTTATATCTTTATTTTTGAAAGGACGGTCGAATTGTATGTGACCCAACCTTCTACATTTAAAGCATGTAGTGTTTCTATAATAATTCTTAGTTGGAACATATGACTTTGACTCTCTTCTAAAATATCCCATGTAAAGGTGTCTATTCTTTAGATTTTCTTTTCCATTAAAGCCAAACCCTTCCTTTTCTAGGAAATTTCTTTGAGATTTTAGGAGCTTTTCAAAATTGTTTTGTCCCTCAGTGAATTTACAAATAATTTCAGCTTTATCTCTCAAATCTTTTTCTAACTCCTCAATTTTCAAATCTTTATCTTTTCTGAAAGATGCATGAGACTCATTTTGGCGTTAAACCAAATTTGAAAGTTCGAGATTTCTTTTCAACTTAGAGATTTTCTTTGTTTTCTTCTCAAGCATTTTAATAGAGTATAGGTATTCTTGTTTCAGTTCATCATATGAAATCAAGTCATTTTCATTTTCAGACTCACTAGAATAATACGAAGATGATGAAAATGATGATTGTACCTCAAAGTCATCATGTGCCATTAGACACAGATTGGTGATTTCGTCGTCACTGGATTCAGATTCTGACCTGCTAGTGTTATAAGTATCCCAATCAACTTTTAGCGCCTTCTTCTTTTTCTTTGAGGCTTTCACGAGCTTGGGGCACTCAGGCTTGATGTGTCCAACTTCTCGGCAGTTGTAGTATGTTGGTGGATCTTCCTTCTTTTTCTTCATGCTAGGCTTTCCTTTTTCCGATTTAGAGTTCCAAAATTTTTTGTTGAACTTCTTGTTCTTCTTCAGGAACTTCCCAAACTTCTTTGTTAGCAAGGCTATGTCATCATCCGTTTCGGAATCACTTCCTTCACTTGAATAGCTTGATGATACCTTAAGTGTGGTGACCTTCTTTGCTTTGCTTTGCTCAATCTTCCTCTCATTTATTGCCAACTCATAGGTGATAAGCAATCCAATGAGTTCGTCCACCAACATCTTCTTGAGATTTCTCCCTTCTTCTATTGCAATAGCTTTTGCTTCCCACACTAGAGGTAATCCCCTGAGTATTTTCTTGATCAACTTATAAGTAGGGTAAGTCTTTCCAAGTGCATTCAAAGAATTGATGATGTATGTGAATCTAGTGTACATGGATTGTATAGATTCATCAACTGTCATTTTAAATGCTTCATATTCACTGGTGAGCATGTTAATCCTACTATCCTTGACTTCCTTAGTGTTGACCTTATAGGTCATGCCCTGGTTTTGATAATGACAAATACTCTTGTATTTAATAAATATCTAGTTCATGTGTAGGTTCATATTAGCATATCATCAAATGGCATGTGAAAGCTCAAAGCTTGAAGACAAACTCATGCTCTTAATTGTAATAATTTTTAGTGAAATTTGTTTGTAATAGTAATTAGGGTATTTGGTTTGTAATAAGCTCACACACATCACATGTATGATTTACTATGTAAGCTCAAACAAACCATGAATGAGAAAATGACCATAGAAAGACCTTAGGGTTTTCCCTTAGGTCGACTAACACCGGACTTTTTCGGTGTCTTCAAATTGGACCCCAAGTGCCCCTAAGATACTTACACTTTCACATATATTTGTTAAGCACTTGAATAGGGCTTGTTTGCTTCAATACGGGACTAAAATGCACACACGATGCACTTTCAGTCGACCAGCCAAGCCAGTTCATTTTGGTCTGGTCGACCGAGATATCCTGGGTCAAAGTTTGATCACCCGGTCGACCAGCAAATGTAGTTCAAAAGGCCCTGGTCGACCGAAACTCCCTTAAGTCAAAGTTTGACCACTCGGTCGACCAGCAAAGGTAGTTCAAAAGGCCCTGATCGACCGAAACTCCCTGGGTCAAAAGTTTGACCAACTGGTCGACCGAAACTGGTAGTTCAAAAGGCCCTAGTCGACCGAAACCCTCCTGGGTCAACAGTTGACCATCTGGTCGACCGAGAACATTTGTTCTCCAACTACTTGGTCGACCGAAGGGTCCTTAGGAGAATTCCTAGCGATCTGGTCGACCAAACCAGGCAGTTCAAAATGCCTTGGTCGACCGAAATTCGAAAAATTGGGAAATCGCCATCTCCTAGTCGACCAAGACCTTAAGTCAATATCTCCTGGTCGACCGAACCATTTGAGACTTGGTCGACCGAAACATTTTTGGTCGACCGGACCTCTCGGGTTGTCATCATTTTTATCGCGGGTTAAATATTTTTAAATAGGGTTAAATTGATTTAAATGTCATTAATCTTTTCTAACAATCCCTAATAGGTACCCAACGGTCAAAAACTTTGGTAGTCTATATATACTCTTTCATTTGGTGGATTAAGCATCGATTAGCAAAAAGATTAAGAAAATCTCTCTCAAACAAAAATACTTTCTTTTGATTCCCATTTGCTCATACTCTTCCAAATACACTCTAGCTTACATTCAATACTCGTAAAATCATTTGTAAGTGTTCTTGAGTGCTTAGATAGGAAGGTTTACTCTCTCTTGGTTGTGAGATTGGTATAATTTTATTGAAAGCTAAACCAAAAGGATTCTTAGGGTACTTAGCCAATAAGTTCATCCTAAGAAGACTTTACTAGGTCTTCTGAGATTGCATATTTGTTGCAATATCTTAAGAATGCGAAATATTTGCAAAATCATTTACAAATATCTATTGCTCTTTATTTTGAAAATCATTTGAGGAGATACTTGTGTTTGAGGTGAAACATCTTTGTTGCAATATTTATTCACTCAAATAATTTTGCTAAAAACAAAGATCCTATATATTTTGCAATCCAAGCATATACATACTTCCATGATTGAGATATTCTATTGATTGATATTCTTGAGGTTTATCTGATATTCTGTGTGAACAAATTTGATTGAAATATCTTGAGATACACAGATTGCTTGTTTGACACTCTCACGTACTTACTACACTGATAGAAAACATAGTTGAGAGTTGAAATATTTAGATCACATAGAGCTTACATTTTAAATCATTTGTGGTGTTTGTGTTTGTGCGCATTTGTGGTACAAATCTGGTTTACGTGAAAACACCCATATATTGTACCGTTTGATTGTATATCTGAGAGATTCCAGGCATGGCCTGAGGGGGTAGTAATCCAGCCCGGTAAGGATTGGTAAAGGTTGAGGTGAGCCCAGTGGTAATTTGACCTGGTTTGTATAGGTGCCACTACACCCGTTTAAGTGAGCAAATTATTGTGATAATCCTTGTGCTGGTTAGCCAAGGCGGGGACGTAGGTAGTTGGCCGAATCTCGATAACATATCTACGTGTCATCCTTTCTTTACTGCTTTCTGGTGCTTGTGTGATAGTTTAAACTGCTTTATTTAATTTCTAGTATATTTACATTATTTGCACTAGATTGACCATAGGCTTGTGAACATACTGCTGTTAGGAGGAATACCTAGGAGATAAATTTGAAAATACCAATTCACCCCCCCTCTTGGGATCATGTTAAAGCTAACACTTAGTACCTTCATATGTAACTTTTAATTTTTCCTAAATTTCTTTAGCCGAGTTACATGCCATTACCTTATTAAATTCATTTACGTCTAATGCACAGAAAAATAAGTTCATGGTAGTAGCATTGATTTGTACTGATTTCCAGTATTCCTCTGTATATTCATCTTCAGTTTTAGGTACATTGGTATTATCAATTACTTTCATGGGAATATGATTACCCTTAGTCACTATTTTCCAAACCTTCCAATCTACGTTCAATAGATATATGCTCATCCTACGTTTCCAATAGGTGTAGTTTACACCACAAAAAATGGGTGGTCTAGTGGATGAGTGTCCCTCACTAAATGGAGTTACACCGATATGTGCCATGTGAGTTTTTTATAAATTGACTATTAAGTCTTTGTAAACTCGCTTTGATACCAATTGTTGAATTAGGTGTAATCCCAAGAGGGGGGTGAATTGGGAGTTTTAAAATTCTTTGAATCTATTTACCACTTAATCCCTACTTGTATATTTAGCAATGAGTTCTTATTACCCAATAAATTGGGTGCAATGTTATTCAACCTACACATGCAATAGGAACAATTTAAATATAGTGCTGAAAGTAAATAGTAAAGGGAAGAGAGAAGACAAACAGAGTTTTTACGAGGTTTAACCAACTTGGCCTACGTCCTCGCCTTGAGCAACCACTCAAGGATTTCACTAAAATCTCCGCTCCTTAAATTGGGACGGAGCTTCCCTTACAATCCATTGCTTACAAGAGGTAAAACTCCATGCTACTCCACTACTTACAACAGATACAGCTCTCTCCTCAAACCCCGGTTCACACATTTAACCATGAATATAATCGAATCTGTAAAAACACTCAAAAATGCTTTCAAACAAAAGCTCGTGAGTACAATTCAAATTCCTAATACATTAACATATGATAAAATTTGAAGCTCAGAATGTATGAAACAATATAATCGTTTATTTATGATATGCTTTAACACACAAACCCCTTTTTATCAATTCTCTCAAAAATGTTTGTATAAAAAAAATTCTTTGGAGATCTTAGGTTAGATTTTGAATATAAAGATAACTTTATAGATTGCAAAGATTTGACACACACTTTTTCAAAATAATATTTCTCTCAAGAGAATACCAAGTATCAAATACTAAAAATATGATTTTCAGAAAATATCCTTCAGTATGTATAGATCTAGTTATGCACTTCTTAGGATATCTAATCAACTAGTTTAGAAGTAACTCAAAAATCACGTCTTTAACTTTGAACACACTTGAACGATCACTCTTTAAACAATGACCAAATAAAAACTTTCTCAAGTATTGAGTTTTTCTAAAACGATCTTTTTATGAATGTGAAAACTCAATATCAAGTTTCTCTAAAGATATCAAAACAGATGGTGATATAAGATTCTCTAACAAAACTAAATGTAATAACCAAACCTCAACCAAGTTGAAGCACAAGATGTATAATAGAGATCCCTTTATATTTTTTGAGGTGATTTACCCAAAGATGATGTGTAGAAACTAAAGCGTAGGCAAACGTACAGCAATCAGCTCAAGTATCTCAGTTTTATTTTCAACAAGATGTGTTCTTCGCTTTACGTTGATCTTCTTGTGTTTAGCCACCTTACTAGGGTTTAGATAATCAGTATTTATAGTGTCTTAGCCTTAGAATTGATCTCAATCGTTGGATCAAAAGATAGCTCGCGTGTTTACACAATAAAAATTAGATTTTTAATCTTTCCAGCAAGTTCAGATGTCTGAGGTCTAGGGCTCAGATGACTGAAGTCACTTTTATCCTTTAAAAAAAAATAGCCTACACACAAGGTCAGACGACTGACATCAAGGTTCAGATGACCAAAGTGTTGAGTTCAGACGACCTGAGGTCAAGGTTCAGTCATCTAAGCTGCTTCTACCAGTTTCTATTTTTGACCCAAAAATCTTTAGACGACTGAACTTATTCTTCCGACGTCTCAGGAAATTCTTTAGCCAACCGAACTTAAGGTTTAGTCAACCAAAGTCCCCATTTTCTGAATTTTTCTTTTCTAATTTAAAATTCTGCTTTGCTCTCCTTCTTGGGTCTTTTATAAAACTTATTTTCTATGATTTTAAAAGTATTTCTAAGTCCATGAAAGTTCCTTAATGATATACATGAAATGCATGAATCCTAAAGTCTTTCTAAGTTATGTTGAGCCTCAAATTAAACCATACGAAAATGTAAATACATAAGATCTAAGTATCCATTCCCAATATGTTCTTGAACTTTGCCGCTTGCATCTTGATTCTCGTACTCTTTGAGTTCCATGGATCTTACCAAGATTTTTGTGCTTTACTTTAAGGCTTCCATGGCTCGTTATTCTTCCGTGCATGCTTAATATAGTTCATGTTCACAAACTCAATGCACGGATCAAATACCAAGTAATTTGTCATTATCAAAACCGGATTGGACTCATAGAGTCAACAGATAATTACTTTATTTATTTCCTGGTAGTCGATGCTCAACCTCATCGACCCATTCTTCTTCCTCACAAATAAAACTAGTGCTCCCGAGGGCAACATACTAGGCCGAAGAAACCCCTTATCTAACGCTTCCTGCAACTGCCCTTTCAATTCTTTTAGCTCTGCCGGTGCCATTCTATATGGCGCCTTCGAAATCGGTGCTATCCTTAAAACCAAATCAATAACAAACTCTATCTCACGATCAGGAGGTAGTCTCGAAAAATCCTCGGGGAATACCTTAGGAAAATCCCTCACCACTGGGATATCCTCTACCCTCAGCTCCCCTTCTGATACTGCCTTCACACAAGCTTAATATCCTTGATACCCTTCTAATAGCAATCTACGTGCCTGAATAGCGGATAGTAACTGAGGTGGGATGCGCACACGTGATCCCATGAACTTGTACTCTTGCCCCTATGGAGGTTTGAACACCGCTTCTCTTTGATGGCAATCAATGCTGGCATAGTGGGCAGCTAGCCAGTCCATTCCCAAAATTACCTCAAACCCATGCATATCTAAAACCACTAGATTAGCTGACAAGGACCTCCCCTGAATTCCCATTGGACAGTCTCTGAGTACCTTTCTACATATCCCTACAGCCCCAATTGGTGCACCAATAGGCAGACTAATATCTAACTACTGAGGTTCAAACCCACACAACTTCATATATTCTTGGGTAATAAAAGAATGAGTTGCCTCATAATCAAACAAGACAGTAGCTTTAAATAATAATATTGAGACAATACTTGTCACCACATCTCCTGCCGCCTCAACATCTCCTGGCGTCAGTGCGTAAACTCACATCGGAGCAGTATTCCTCTGCTGTCCACCTCGAGGTGCTTGATAGCCTCCTCTGTAGTGACCCGAAGAATAATAGCTTTTTAATAATAAGAGGGAGAGAAAATAGATATAGAAATAGAAGGAGGCCGTAGACTTCGTCGATGACATTGCATTTTGGGAGATAATATTAAATAATCAAAATTTTAGAATTTTTCCAGGCTTCGTCGATGAACACAGGGTCTCATCAACGAAGGTCTTCATAATTTCGTCGACGAACATAGGACTTCGTCGATGAGAAAATACCGAGAGATGGTTCGAGTTTCTCTGAATTTCATCGACGAACACAGGGCTTCGTCGATGAATTTTGTGAAGGGCTCGTCAAAGAAGTGACGTGTCTCGTTGACGAGCCGGGCTGTATAAATAGTGGACAGACGGGATTTTTTCATTCACTCGCCGCTCTCTCTCTTTCCTACGGCTCGCTCTCCCTTCTCTCTTCATTTCCAGCCCCACCGGTCACCAGATCGATGACTCGAGGCTACCACGACGCTCCTTGCGGAGTTCTCCACACATCTACTGGAGCGAATTGTCAGGAAATCGGAGTTGAAAATCATCACAAATTCAGGGTAAGGCCTTTTAGTCTCCTTTTGGCCTTGTGGTAGTTATAAGAAATGATACAGGCAGAAAAATACTGATGTTTAGTTCTGAAAAATATTAGTTTCAGGGTGTTTTGTAGGAGGCCATGCGGGTATCAGGCTAGAGTACAGTAGGGGCTTTTCAGAGATAAGGTAAAGGAAATATGCTATACTAGGAAAGTTCTGAATATTATGCAGTTTATTTATTTACGAAAATTATGTATTTTAGTATGGTGTGGCTTATGGTTATGTATATGGTACAGGGATATGTTTATGAATTTAGTTTCATGATTTTACGAACTTCAGTATTATGATTATACGCATTTTAGTACCATGATTATACGAATTTCAATACCATGATTTTACGATATTTTAGTATTATGATCTTATGAATTTCAGTACCATGATAACACGAATTCCAGTATTACGAATATGCAGTTCCATGTTATGATTATTTAGATTTCAGTACGTTATGTAGTATCATGGTTATTTCAGTACTTCAGAATCATGGTAAATCAGATAGACATGTATATAGAAATATATTATACGATATCAGACCCTGTTGGACTTGCAGCTACAAAGCACGGTACCGTTGCTACAGATACTATGTTACTTTATGAGTGAAACCACCTATTCAGATATACGTGGTACGGTCGACCACCTAGGCCCTAGAAGAGGTTAGGCTCCCCATCCAGATATGGGTTGAGGAGGGCAGGTCAACTGACGGAGTTCAGTGATTTTTTCCTGGTTGGTCAGTTAGGGTAAATCCAGCCTACGGGCCGCACAACCTTGTCATGAGGGGCATGTCATGACATAGATAGCCACAGGGAATAGTTTCAGTTACTATTACTTACGTATTGATTTACAGAAACAGGGATCCTACTATATACACTAGAAGTATTTTGAATTATAACCATAATACTGATATGTTAAGCAATAGGGAAAAGGGGTGGTGTGTTTTATTATTTGTACTGTACTTTTGTACTTAGTTATTCATGTTTACATGAAACAGATTTCATGATATGTAGTAACTCATTTGCCACACACTAGTAATAGCATATTTTCTCTTACTAAGCATTGGCTTATCCCAGTGTTGATATATTTTTCAGGTGATCTAGGTAGGCGAGCAGATCAAGCTCGCAAATAGAGGGCGTCTGTAGTGCCCCATCAGAGAGTGAGTATCATTTTTAGGAATGACTTTGCGTAACCCTAGCTTGTTGAGGGCATTTTTGGGGGATACAGTTATGTTGTATATATTGAAAAACATTTCAGAACTCTGGTATTGTATGTAATGGTTTAGGTTTTGTTTATATGATTGTGCTTCTCACTGCTTAGGATTATGTTATGGTATCAGAGTATGATAATCATTATAGTGGAAAAAAAATCAATTAATTAAGCAGGTCGTTACATCCTCTATATGGTCGAGGAGCAGCCGCTATTACTGGCGGTGCTTGATAGTTTTTCGCGACGTGCCCAGGCTAGTGGCACTAATAGCAGACAACCTCCCTCGCTCGGCACTCTCCTGGGTGCCTTCTCAAACATCTAGGACAATGAGGGGGCATCTTTTTGCCCTGTACCGCTTGATCTCCTCCTTCCTATCGTCATCCCCCTCTATTATCGTATCTCCTCCACAGCCCTCAACTGGACGCTACCTAAAAATTAGAAGGCGTAGGCCTCTTCCTCTGACCTTGTGATGCTGCACCTCTTTGTAGGCCACTCTCAATCACTACAACCCTGTCTTCAATCTCCAAGAAGGTCTGAGCTCAGAAGACTACCATCTACTCATACAGATTCTGCTTTAGGCCCTCCTCAAATTTCCTTGTCTTCCTTTCCTCATCTGGCACTAGATATGGGGTGAATCGAGACAACTCAATAAATCTCGCTGCATACTGCTGCACCGTCAAATGCCCCTGTGTCAGATACAGAAACTCTAATGCCTTTGCATTCCTGACCATAGAAAGAAAATATTGCTCGAAGAAAATCTCCCTAAAGAGACTCCATGTCATCGCTATAGGGTCAGGCCTCTGCTCCTCCAGTAATCTCAATGACCTCTACCAACATTTTGCTTTCCCGGTCAATTTAAATGTGGCAAATTACACCCTCTACTCGTCTGTACATAAGAGAACTGCCAGTATGTCCTCTATGTCCCAAACCCATTTCTCTGCTACTAGTGGATCCGCTCCTCCAGCAAAAGACGGGGGTCGTATACGCGTGAACTGCTTGATCGTGCAACTCCGCTCCCCCGAGCTCCTGGTCATCTCAGCCATCACCTACTAAGTGACGCTACACAACACTGCATCAGGGTCTCCACCACCTATACTGGAAGGTCCTACTCCATCACCTCCCGCACTCGTGTTACTGTTCCCTGAATCCATTCTGTAAATGAAGCAAATAATTTTAGCATACAATTACTATCACACAACCTATACACTGCAATAATTCATAAATTACCCTTGTACGATCATTTATTTTCACATCCATAATCCCCATTTAGGATTCAGTCCTACCACTCAGAAACAAGACCTATCGATAGTATCCATGGTTTTCCTCAAATCATCACCCTAGGAAAAACACAGAAATAACCCTAGTACTCCTGTCTCTAGGCCGTAAGATAGAACCCTAAATTCTCACCTCATTCTCTAACAACCACTAACTCATATTTTAATCTACCCATCTCCTATTTCCCTCAAAATCCACTCCTATACTTTGGTATTGTATTCCGCTGTTTACTAAAGTCTATAGAACCTAACAACCTGGCTCTAATACCAAAATGACACCCCAATTTTCGTACAATATTTTTTATAATAAACAATGATAAATATATATTGACTAGTCATCAACAACATTCACAAACTGGCCACGTCAACCACCCTACTACCATTCATACTACCCGACCCGCATTGGGTACCGGATAAAAAGTCATTTTATTTATATAACCTAACAGCGGAAGATAGCACATATTTAACAACCATAATACAATACCCAGAGTATCAACATACATAGATATACATACCCATCACATACCCAAAAATAACTCAACTCTAGGGGAATTACACCTCCCTAGTCCAAGAACTCACCCTATGTGTTAGTGTCCCAACTCCCTATGGTCCTGGAGCTCTATCACTTGGCCTATCCTTATTCCCTGAAAAATTTAGATAATTTGGGTAAGACACATCTCAGTAAGAAGGAATAAATTATTTACAGTGTGTGGCCATATGAGTTCAGTTATAATACACTTTGCTTTTCAAATCAACATTTCATCTGAGAAAAATACATTGATAAATATAGTCTCATAATCATATGGATATAAAACACAAGCTTTTATAAGCTTTAAAATCATTTCTCAAATTCAATCATTCCAACACATATTTACCTGCGAAGTTCTTGAGAATAGGGAAGATTACCCGCCCATACAGGTAGCTTCCCTCTACCCTAACACGTTATGCAGCCAGGTATGGTCACATTTGATACCTATCAGGGCACTCACTTTACTCAGTAAGCCCTCAGGCGGAGAGTCTCACTTCTCCCCAATTATTTATATTATTAAATCACATGGTTCCTTTTCTCAATTTTACTATTCTCTATTTCTCAATATCCATTATTTGTTTCATTTTTCATTTTAGCCCGTTTTATCATTTTTTCACTTTCCGTTTCCATTTTACTATCCAGCTCATGAGTATTCTTGGTACCTAGTACCAACATCGCATATATAACTCATGGCTACCTTGAGGATTTTTCTTTCCATTTCATGCTTCCCCCCAAGGTCAAGGTTGTGCGGCCCAAAAGCTAGATTTAATCGCGGTTGGCCGACCCGATTAGATCAAAATATCATATCACATATCGCGTATGTAGTACGACTGGCCAGCCTATAGCCCTGATTCAGACTCAAGGGGCACAACAACTCTACAAAATAACACAGTCGACTGTCACAACACACGCTCCAAGAGTCCGTGTAGTTGCACTACACCACTAGCAATGGTACCGTGCTGAGTATCACAACCCATCATTAGGGTTTCCATAACCATCAATCAGGGTTCACTACCACATACCTGTAATCATTATGCGGTATTGACATTTTATCAATCATATTTCAATTCCATATTACAGTATTCATATTTCCCATTTTCACATATCAGTATTTCCATATCAATATACATCATTATTATCATATCAATATATCCCAATTCATCTCAATATAAATGTTATCATCATTTTATGAGCACATTTCATCATCTTATAATAGTATCTATCGTGTTTCACGTATTTTAACCTTTCTCAAAATACCCATTTTAGTACTTCGTAAAATTTCATTTTTCATGCAAATCATTTTTACTCATATATAAATACCATATTTCATTATTTTCCACTAATCAAAACAATATTTCTCATTTCAAAATTTTCTTAGAAAGTACTAATCGTTATATTTCACATTTTTCAATATATGTCATATACCACACAGTTTTCATCTAATATTCATAATATATTAATTCCACACTCCAAAATATCACAATTTAATATTATTCAAATGCCACACAATTTATCTTATATTTATATCATAATAATTTCCAAAAAAAAATACCATATGCTCATTTTCACATATTAATTAAAATAGTAACTCTAAAAATACTGCTATAACTTATTTCCCTTACTTGGCTTACTAAGAGTTTCGTTAACACCCAGATCCTATGCCCTTGGAGCCCGCAACTCAAATCCTACAATTCGCTTTTTTTCCAGATTAATTAACTCATTTCACCAAAATGATACCCATCTAACCTTTCTTAGGCTCCATACACTCCTAATTAACATTTAAACTAATATTTAACACCCTCACTTAATTTTCTAAATTATGCATGCGGGTCCTGAAATTACATCTACGGCGCTCACTCGGTCCCTAAATTCTAAAAATCCTCCTTCAACCTCAGATGCTCAATATCCTAGCATTTCTAAATCAACACTAATTAAATAATAATAAGCCTTTTAATAATCCCCTTATCCTAAATTTGGGGTTATACCCACGATGACCCCACGAGAAATCCGCTCCGCTAGACTTGTAGAGAATCATCCCTAGATTCTCGTGGTGGCATTCGATCATCAATTGGACTTATAATTTGCAATAAATTGAGATAAAAGCGAAAATTAGCTTAGGAGATACGCCTGCGCTACTCCAACCACCAATCCGCTCTGGTAGAAATGACGCAGCGGAAAATGAAGTTCAACGGTATCTTCTGATTTTCGATCAGGCGAGCATCCATCACGGAACTGAGGAGAGTGGGAGAGAGAATGAGAAGAGAGAGAGACTGAGAGAGAGAGAGAGAGAAGTTCAGAGGGGGGTCTTGGCAATGTCGCCTAAAGCTTCAAAGAAGCTTCAGGCAACTTACATATATATATATATATATATATATATTAATATAATAATAATAATAATAATAACAATAATAATAATATTTAATTAATAATAACAATAATATATTTTATCAATAAAAAAATTTTTAATTATTATTTTTTTCCTTTTTTTATAATTTTAATTAACTAATTAATTAATTAATTAATTTTTTTTCGAAATCACCCCACTAATCTTGTATAGCCATTTTTGGGCTTATTACAATAGTACCTTCATAGGTAACTTCTAATTTATCCCAAATCTCTTTAGCTGATTTGCAAGTCATGACCCTATTGAATTCATTCATGTCTAGAGCACAATATAAAGTATTCATAGCAGTAGAATTTACTTGTAACATCCTATGGTCATTGTCGGTCCATTCTTTTTCTTCTTTGGGTATTTCCTTGCCATCTACTATTTTAGTAGGAATTAAGTCACCATGTGTGACAACCTTCCGTGCTTTCCAATCCATGGTTTGTAGATATATTCTCGTCCTTTGTTTCCAAAATGTATAATTTAAACCACAAAAGATGGGAGACCTAATTGAGGATTGGTCCTCCCCAAAGGAAGCTACGCCTATGTGAGCCATTAAGATCTTTGTATAGCTACTAATTAAGATTTGCTATAACCCCACTCTGATACCAATTGAAAACTAAGGTGTAGTCCAAAGAGGGGGGTGAATTGGATTTAAAAATTTTCTTTTAATTCTTTTTAAGAATCCTTAACCTCCTTTACTTCTTTTAATGAATTCTTGACTTCTTATTGATTTATTAAATAGACAATAAATACTTCAAAAAAAATTCAATCCACAATCACAACACAAGTGCTTGAACAATCAAGTAACCAATCAATCAATTTTCCAATCAACCACAATATCCAAACTAAGATATAAGATTCAGCTTTTTGTTTGTTTGCAACCCTCTATATATGAAAGTTTGATTCAAGCCCTGTGGTTGATGCAAGCCCTGTGATAATGAATTTGCTTTCTTAAAATGAATTGCAATATAAAATCCAATACTCTTTCCAAAAGCTTAGACATTAAATAAACTTTTAGTTAAAGAGTCTTTGGGTGTTTCACCAATCAACGTACTCCCTTACGGTTTCTGCAAAGTATGGATCAACCAATGTACTCCCTTTCGATTTTTGCAATCCCAAAAACAAGTTAAGCTTAAGTTTATTTATATATCTAATCCACGTAGTATATATGATTGAAGAATTTAAAACATTCATGCAGTTTATATATGCTGAAAGTAAAGAGAGTAAGGGAAAGAGAGTGACACCGGATTTTTACAAGGTTCGACTTATCCCTAGCCTACGTCCTCGCCTTTGGCAAACCACCAAAGGATTCCACTATACCAGTTCCTTTCTAGGTGGAACAACTCCGTTACACACTCCTTCAATAGGCTAAAGCCTGCCTCTCCAAGTGATATCCTCTTACTCAGTCACTCCTTCAATTAGGTTAGAGCCTGCCTCTCTAAGCGATATGCCCACGCTTAGCCAACGATCCAAATAACCTTGAACCATCAATATCTACAAGATACAAATCAAATAGATGTACAAAGAATGCTCTCAAATAGAGCTAATTAGTACAATTGAAAAACTAATATACTTCAACTCAAAAAATATCAAAAGAATGAAGTAGAAAGCTTAAAATTTATATCACCGGATTACTTCTCTTGATAAGGATCAAGAACTCAGATTATATGCTTCAGAGAAGACTTGATATACTCAAAAATATCTCAGTGATTTCGCAACAATTTAGTCAGCAATTCAATAGCAAGATGGCTTTGAGAAAAAGAGAGAGAGAGAGAGAGAGAGAGAGAGAGAGAGAGAGAGAGAGAGAGAGAGAGAGAGAGAGAGAGAGAGAGCTTTAAGAGATTATTCAATTCTTGGTAAGTTTAAAGTTCATAACCCATGTATTTATAGGCTTAGAAACACTCTCATTTGCGCTACCCAAGTTTATTTGGAGTGCCCCCTAAGTTTCTAAAAAGATTTGGGTGCAAGAAAATTAAATTTGAAATCAAGAAGTTTGAAAAATCTGGTCGTTGCCAAACTTTGGTTGCCTGAGGTGCAACTTTAGTCGCCTGAAGTGGGTTTAGGTGTCCGATGATACAGGGTCAGGCACCTAAAGCAAGACTGCCTGTTCTGATTTCTTTCAATAAATCTTCAGTCTCCTGAGGATAAAACCTCAGTCGCCTGAACAGTCAAAAATCTATTTTCTTCTTTCTTTTTCAAAAATGTTTGGCTTTCTTACTTTCTTATTTTTGGGGGTTTTAAAATAAAGTCTCTAAGTCTATTTTTATCCCCTAATGAGCTTCATTTCATTCAAAATGATATTTTATTACTTGAAGTACTTACATGAAGCTTTCCTAAAGTATGAAAACTTTCTTCCTCATTGAAATCTTTATGATCATCATTTCCTTTTTATTTGAGGTTAATTATCCAATGAGTCCTTTGTTGCTTTGAGTCTCCTTGAGCTTTATCTTGATCACCTTGTAATATGTCTTTGAGGCCTTAGTGATCTTTAGAAATTTCTTTTGAATCTTGGCCTTTTGAAGTTCCTGAAGTATCATCACTTGAACACAAACACGTAAATCTTTTCCTTTATTTGTTACCATCAAAACAAGAAGTGAAAGCCTTGTTAGGCCAACAGTGTATTATTCAGAAATTTTGTATTTTCGGATATATATAGTTCATCACACTTTTAAAATGTCATTTCAGATACAGTTAAATAATGAAAGAAGTATGTTCACATGAAAACTCATGGTGGCCGCACACTGATAATAACTTAGTTCGTCTTACTGAGAAGTGTCTCACCCCATTATCCATCTCATTTTTAGGTCCTACAGGAAATAGTGCCTAGCTTACTACGGGGCTGGGAGTAGACTTTTGGGAGTGGTAGACAGAGCTAGTGAGACACTAGCTATTATGTTTGTCATTTTTGGGTTTTAATATATTGACAGATAGTTGTATATGTGTACTTGGGAATAGTTAGAAGTCTGGTAATGTGATTGAGGCGTTTTCCTTCCATTGTACGGTTTATTTTCAGTATTAACAAGATCATCCGGTTTTCACTTGTTAGGGTGGGTTATGGTATCTATGGTATTAGGAAGTTTTTATTTTTAATTAACTCTCTAGGCCCACTCTTGGGTTCATGGCATCACATCATATGTGGGGGCTTCAATTTTTACTCTCTTCATCACATCCCCATTTGGATCATGATTTTTCCTACAATATGACTCCCTGGTTGAAAATCCTCTTCACCATAATCCTCATCATTATCGTGTGGAACATAAGGGTCATGCGTTTGGAACCTAGTAGGAGTATTTGGTCTTAGTGGGGGTGGAATGGGAGGTCGTTCTAGAGGTGGTGTCCTCTCTCTTGGAAGGTTGTTTTGCTCCCTATGATGGGAAGCAAGCTCATTATCAACCTCAAGGGGCTGTCCTGGATTTTCTGGAAGGAGGTTAGGAGCTAAACTAGCCTTAAGCCTCTCAATTTTTGCAAATGGATTGGTCAAGTCTTGGGTCAAGACATGGACTTCATCTTGTTGGTCATCTAAGAGTGTCTCACGGTCCATATCATTCCTACGACCACAATAACGATTCCCGGTTCGAGTCACCATCAAAACAAAACAACACAAGGGCAAAAGAGTTATGGCAAAGGGAATTTTGGGGAGGCCAATTTAGCCAAGGGAAAATGGGATTTTGAGGGTTCACCTAATCTAACCTAGGCTCTGATACCAAGACAATGTAGGATAGGTAAGGGTGGTCTAGTCCTACTAATAACCCTCAACTAAGTATATACACTGTAAACACTTTAAATAAAGAATTTAATTGACCAAATGTAAACATTATGAACTAGGCTATGATTCATAGGTTTAAAGGGTTTTGAAAAGGTGCATGGCTTGTCTAGAAATTAAATCCCAATTGTTCTTTCACAAAGGAATTAAGTTATATGCTAAAAAGATGCTATTTCAAAAATTCAAGAATGTAAGTTCTATGTTAGTACGACAATATTCCCACAATTGATATGAGCAAGTGATAATAATATTGAAATTTAAATGTTCAGAATGACTTCACTCCCCTGAACCTCAAGGTTCAGTCGCTTGAAGAATTTAGAAGTAGAATTCCTTACTGGCAGTAGCGGTTCAGTCGACTGAACCAACAACTTCAGTCGCCTGAACACCCATGAGTTTTAAATAAAATGAAAAATTCAAGGGTTTTTTAAACAAAGGTTGCTTGAATTCAAGTAAAAGCTTACAGCCAAATAAGAGTTGAAGGAAAATAAAAATTTAACCAAAGTAAATCACTTGATATTATTCACCACAAACTCAGATCATGCCAAAAAATCCTTGGAACAAGCTTTGAATACAATGATAGAAGGGGAACCGCTCTGTGTATATAAATGGTCGTGTGGGATGTATAAGGGATAAATGGGAATTATGATAGTGTTGGATAGGGTGGTCTCTCTCCACGTGATCTCTGGAGAGAACACTTGTAGCCTTACACTACACAATCAAAATAATTGGACAAGCTTTAAGCTTTAACAAAGAAATTCTTTTTAATATTCAATATCAAAACTCTGCATAATTCTTACGATGATTCAGAATATAAAGACTTAGCATGGGGTACAATACATTAACTCTTGCACAGGCATAGGGGGATAAAGCATGGGAAGCTAAACATGGGAAAACAAAATATTAAATACTTACACTTAATTCTAACATAATAAACACTCTCACAACTTACTAAATTCACATGCTTATGCTAAGTTGACTTAGACTTATTACAATTAAAATATGAGACATGTGCCAAAGGAAGGCCAAATCCGTGTGGGGCCTATAAAGCAGGGTGGGTCTTACAAGTCGTGTAGGGCCCACATGGGTCTTGGACTCGAACTTGCTTCAGCATATCAACTGGGGTCTTCTTGTACCAAAAGTTTTCAAGTAATCTTCAAATAACTCCATGCGTACCTACAAACAATTATAAACTAAAGTGGACATTGGGAGGTCATCTACGTGTCATCATGTCCTCGAAGGGAATAGTCAAGGCATGCTGATCCCCATCAAAGGTGTTGGAGAGGTTTAGTATGGCTAATGCTAAACCGGTGAGTACACCATTAGCGAATCATTTTAGGCTATCTATCGCTTAGTGCCCAATGACAGATGATGATATTCGTGATATGTCAAAGGTCCCCTATGCCAGTGCAGTGGGGGTGCCTAATGTATGTTATGGTATGTACAAGACCAGACTTGACACAAGCTATCACTTTGGTGAGGAAGTTGTTTTCGAATTCGGGTTGACAACATTGGGATGAAGTTAAGTGGACTCTCAGATACTTGAGGGGTACAAAAAAATATATGGCATCATGTTCGGCAAGGGATCTGGATTATAGAAGCTCTACAACAAGATATGTGTTTACCCTTGTAACAGGGCCTATATGTTGGAGGTCAATGGTACAGTCTCTAGTTGCATTATCAACAACTGAATCAGAGTATATGGCAGTAGCCAAAGCTGCCAAGGAAGCGTTGTGGCTTACAAGATTGGTCAAGAAGCTGGATATCTAGTAAGGTGGAGTTCAGCTGCTTTGTGATAGTCTGAGTGCCATCTATTTGGTGAAGAACTAGGTGCATCATGTGAGGACAAAGCACATAGATTTGCGGTTTCACAGGGTCAGGGAACTGGTTGCTTTTGGTGAACTACTACTCGAGAAAGTTCACATGCATAAGAATGCAACAGATATGTTGACAAAGCCTGTTACAATGGACAAGTTCAAGCATTGCTTGGACTTGATCAATGCCTCCAGTTGCTAGATGGGAGGCATCCCAACCTACTATCCTAGGTGGAGTTGCGGCTTATGCTTTTGTATTTCTCATAAAGGGTGAATATTCGTCAAGGTGGAGATTGTTGGAGTATGTGGCACATATTGAGTTGAATACATGCTCGGGGAAAGCATGGTGAAGCATGAACAAGGAGCTGGGCTAAAAGGAAGAAATCATCAATAGTTGGGTCGACGGTTTGCTCTCAGGAGATAATCGTTGATGATTTGCCTGAAACTGTCGACGATTTCAGTCTTCAAGTTTCTGCCTCTGTATTAAACCGTCGATAGTTCGCTTAAACCATCAACTATATTGTTCGGCGCTGATTACGGATTTTGAATCAGTAAGATTAGTGGATTGGGTATTTTAGAGGATTTTCCTCTAGGGATTGCTAAAGGGGTACTTTAGGGACTTTCTAAGCCTTCTGTATGTATAGGGTTAGCATATAAACAACATTGTAACCCCTAAATGTTGCTTTTGATAGATTGACAGTGAAAATTCAGCCGCTTGTTCCCGTGGACGTAGGCACATTGCCGAAACACGTATATTCTTGTGTCATTGATTATTTGGTATTCTTTATTGCCTGTTTGATTGATTGTTTCCATATTATTCATTGTTGGTTGTTGTATTGCTTGATCATATTCGATTTGTTGGTTTCCACTGCATATTGGTATTCAACCACTTTGCACAACAAGTTTCTCTCATAACAACATAAAACTTGGTTGACCCAAGCTTTAATATACTTGTTGTCGATGTCGGGTTCCGTCCGGGGTGCCAACAAGAGAGAAAGGTGGTCCCCAAATGAAAAGGGAAGAGTTTTAATAAAAAAAATGGGGGGGGGGGTAAGTCATATGATATGGAATTGTCAAATTATTATTATTATTTTAAAAAAAAATTAAGGAGAAAAAAAAGAAAAAACTCTGGGAAAAAAAGGGGTCTGTGAAAACTAAGTTTTTGAATTCAAGAATACATTTGTGTGTGGAGAAGGTGATTGGTCAACCACCTCAATGATAATTAACCTTTTAGCACCCTTATTGGCGCCCATTCGAGGAATAGTTACTGAACTTTGTGTGTGCGTGAAAAAAATGACATTTCGTGAAACTTGCACAGAGGACTGAACCCCACAGAGGCTCCACTACTCATCTTTTAAAAAATGATTGAAAAAAAGGAAAGAAATTGGGTTGGACTTACTCCTTTCGAGGTAAGCTGCTTATGTACCTAAGGCCCAATCAAGTCAACGTAGTTTGGGAAAAAATTTGGGTTTGCGTATTTTGAAAGTAATTTTCCAGAAGGCTTATTGTTTTGAGAAAAGGAAACAAAAGGTCCAAATTTTTCAAAAGATGAGGGGAATTCGGGATTTTGAAGTTGGGGTGGCCATCCCAAAAATGGGTATTTGAAAATCGAGAAATGGTGCCAAATTGTTTTTTATTTTTTTTTAGAAAAGGGAAGAACCTTATTTCGAAGAAACAATTCGAAAAAAAAAAAAAAAAAAAGATCCCCAATTTGAGAGAATCCAAAAGACTTTCAAAGTCAAAAAAGCATTTTAGGACGAAATCCAATCTTGAGGAAACAAAACCAAGACTTGTTTTCACAATTGAGGCAACATCGACAATGATTTTGAAAGAGCATTTCTTGGGGCCTATGCGGGGAAATTAATGTCGCGGGGTCCCATTATTTCCTCAAGGGAAAAAATCTTTAGAAAATGACACCCATTTTCCAATTTAAAAAAAAAATGGGGAGCGAGTGTGGAGCATTTCATGGACCTATGCGGTGAAATTAATCTCGATGGGTCCCATTACTTCCTCAACAATAGGAATTTAAAAAAACGATTTTTCAAATTTTAAAATCGAGGGAATGAATTCGGAGGATTTTGTAGGACCCCATGCAAGGAAATTAATCTTGTGAGAGTCCCATTACTTGTTTGATGATAGGAATTTTTAAAAATAATTTTTTCAATTTCAAAATCGGGAGAATGAATTTAGAGGGTTTCGTGGGACCTATGTGGGGAAATTAATCCCACGAGAGTCCCATTACTTCCTCAACAATAGAATTATAAAATAATTTTTTCAATTTGAAAATTAGGGAAATGATCTCAGAGGATTTCATGGGACCCATGTGGGGAAATTAATTCCACGGGGGTCCTATTACTTTTTCAGTGATAGTATTGTAAAAACGCTTTTTCAATTTCAAAATCGAGGGAATGAATTGAGAGGATTTTTGTGGGACCCACATAGGAAAATTAGTCCCATGGGCTCCTATTACTTCCTCGACAGTAGGAATTTTAAAAACAATTTTTCCAATTTCAAAATTGGCGGAATAAATTCGGAGAACTTCATGAGACCCATGCGGGAAAATTAATCCCACAGGGTCTTATTACTTCCTTGATGATAGGAATTGTTAAAACGAATTTTTCAATATCGAAATCGAGGGGAGGAATTCAGAGGATTTTTGTGGGACCCATGTAAGGAAATTAATCCCATGGGAGTCCCATTACTTCCTTAAAACAAAACTTGAGACCAACCGCTTTGATTTTTGGATACCTATACCGATAAGAAAATATGACTTGATTTTACTCGGAAAGAAAATCCTCGACTTTAAGGAAGTTAGAAATTTTACCAAGGAAAATAGTCTATTTTCTAAAAAAATGATTTATTTAAAAGCGAATGTAAACTAAATATAAGAGTCTCGATGATGCATAGACTTCATGTAAAGGGAGAGCATGCAAGACCACACATTAATTTTCATGTGAACCCCTATGAAAAGGACTTTTTTATTTCCTAAAAAAAATGCAAGTCATACGCATGGGTCTTAAAAGACAATGCAACATTTTTAAAAAATATGCATATATATTTTTTTTTCAAAAGACACCCTCCACATACAAGATGCATGAAGAAAATGGTTCTTTTTTTAGAAAGAAAATATATTTTATATACAAGACACACAAGAAGCAAAAAAAAAAAGAAGAAATATGAGACATTTTTCCTCGCTTTGTTTGTAGACGTCACTAATACTATGTAAAATGCACAGGTTATCGTCCACTTTAAAAAAACTATGTGCTCAATAAGACGCAACTCGAAGGCTCAATCATTGAGGAATACATTGATAGTGAATGTCTCTCATTTTACTCAGTGTATCTACATGATATTGACACAAGGTTCACTCACGATGAGTGAAATGCAGACATTCATGGTACTGATGAAGATGAAGAACCCATCAGCTCTGTATTTTGAGTAAATGTTTGACCATTGGGTGAACAAGATTACTACTTGGCTAAAGTTGATTTGAATAGGGATGGAGACCGTCAGCTCTGACATGTCCACCTCACTATCACGAATGTGCCGGAGCTGACCCCACTCACTAACCATCCTAAAACACACAAAAAACATATAAACCAACAATAAAGTCTTCAAAAGTTGGTCAATGATAAGTTATGTCATGCCTATAGGTTTGCATGAGTTGTCCATGTCACTCCTTGAGGGGAGGTTCGGAGGGGCACACTTTTATAAGATCTTGTCAAGTGTTTACTGTTGCATATAAAAGTGTTGTAAGAGTAAGTTGCTGAGAGTTGAAATGAAAGTCTGCCTCTTTGAACCTTCCCTTGGTGAGTACATAGATAAACCATGCAAAACTATAGGTTAGGCATAACTTACCATCATCCACTAGCTTTAATAGACTTTACTATTGGTTTGAATGATTATTGTGCGTATTAGAATGGTTAGGCTAAATATTAAACAGGATATTAGTGAGTGGGGTCAGTTCTGACACGTTTGTGACATTGAGTTGGACGTGTCAGAGTTGATGGTGCCCAAATACTCGTCCTCGGCTGAAAATTAGGTGCTTAGAAGCAAACTTATAATATAAGCAAGTAGATCTATATATACTTAGATGATTTAAGCACTTAAACGTCTAAGACGAGCATACGAGGTCCAAACCAAGTGGGGTCAGTTCCGACACATCCGTGACATTGAGCTTGACGATGCCCAAAAATTTCTCCCTGATTGAAAATTATGCGCTTAGAAGCAAACATAGATTACAGGCTATACTTAATTGATTTAAGTACTCAGGTGTCCAAGTCAAGAATATGAGGTCCAAACTGAGTAGAGTTAGCTTCAACACATCCATAGCATTGAGCTGGATGTGTTGGAGTTGATTGTGTCCAAAAGCTCCTCCCCAATTAAAAATTGTGCACTTAGAAGCAAACTTAGAAAACAAGCTATACTTAGTTGATTTAAGCACTCAGGTATCCAAGTTGGGCATACGAGGTCCAAACTGAGTGGGGTCAGTTTTGACATGTCCGTAATGTGCCAGAGTTGACAGTGCCCAAAAACCCTCATCAGTTGAAAACTATGTGCTTAGAAGCAAACTTAGAATACAAGCAAGTAGATCTACACTTAGTTGATTTAAGCACTTAGGTGTCCAAGTCGGGCATACGAGGTCCAAACTGAGTGGAGTCAGTTCTGGCACGTCCGTGACATTAAGCTGGACGTGCTGAAGCTGACAGTGCCTAAAAAATCCTCCCTAGTTAATCAAACTTAGATATTTAAAATTGTATCATTTGTTGTTTAACTATTTATAATCATTCTTGCTATCAAATCATTTGTACTTATAGCACGTACGTATTCAAAAATTGCATACTAATTTTTTTTATATAATTATTACTTTGTAGGTTCTGTGGTCTGTTAAATAAATGGAGGTGTCGCCCTCTTTTTAAAAAAAAAAAAAAAAAAGTGTTGACTCTATGAGTTTGATCCAATTTTGATTATGACAAAACCAATGTTTCTCACCTATACACTGAGCTTCTTGAACAGGTTTATCCTTAGCATGCTCTGTTGGTAGGAACTCAAGCAATCCATACAGCCTATGAAGATAAAGCTTCATTTATGGCGCATGAAGAATCGAAAGAATGAAGACCTATTTTGTATTGTATTTGCATTTCTTTTTAATTGGTCTATAATAATTTATATGGTCTGTAATAATGCATCTGCATGCATGATAGGATTTAATGCTCAACAAAACCATAGGGACTGAAAGACCTTAGGACACCCTTCGGTCAATCGACGCCAAATTTTTTAGCGTACTTGAAAAGACCTTAGGTCCCAACACATATGCGCTAATAAGTCCCCATATCACGTACATAATCATGGGAATTAATTGAAGCAAAAATTGGACATAATTGAAGATCTTAAGAGAGGTCGGGCGACCAAACCTGTGGCGTTCAAAATGCCTCAGGCGCCTGAACCGTGGACAAGTCAACATGTTGACTTGGCTTTGGGCGATCGAACCTAAACTGAACCTATCGTCCACGGGCGACCGAATCCCAGACCTAATAAATTTTCACCAACTCGGGCGCATGAACCTTGACGTTCAAAAAGCCCTCGGGCGACTGAACTTGTATCCGGACACCCGAACTGTGGACAAAAACATTTGGTCTTTCATTCAGTCGACCGATCCTCAATTTATGCACCCGAACCTTTAAAAAGTGAATTTTTGAGTGTGTCTATTTGGGCACCCGAACCTTATACCGAGCACCCGAATCTCGAGGGGTAAATTATTATTTACTAAAAATTAAAAGGGGTAAACTGGGTTAATTTTTCTAAACCTGTTTTAAACTTTTCTAATAATGTCCATTGAGTCCCCAACAATTATAATTTTGCCCTTGCCTATATATATCTTCTTATTTGCAAAATCAAGGGTTGATTAGCAAGATCATTAAGCAAAAATTCTCTCAAACTTTTAAAATCTCATTTAGCCCATACTACTTCCATACACTCTATTTTGCTATTCCCTTGATAGATCAAGTTCCCAAGAGTGTTATTGTGTGTTCTACATTACTAAAACTCTCCTTACTTGTTGATTGATTAATTTTCATTGAGAGTTCTTAGTTAGGGTTTTTCCCCGATTTAAACAATAAATATTTGAGTGGGAATACCCTTATAGCTAGTGAACCTTTGTATATTGATTGCAAGACTCATCAAGCTTTTGGATTTTGATTTGCAAAAAAATTATTTTATACAAGCTTGCATATTATCCTTGATATTGTTTTTGCTAGCTTCAATCCAAAATATCTATTGTGCTTTACATTTAGAATATCCTTGAGATATTTGATTTAGATTGTGTTAAACTTCCTTTGATCATTTGTGTGTTGAATATCTTATCTTGAATCAAAATTTGAACTCTCACATATACATACACTCACACATCTTAGAGAGTTTACATATTGGATCTCACATGAGCATTAAATCTATATCATATGTGAGTGCATATTTTTTTATGCTGTATTTTGGTACATATCTGCTTTACATGAAAGCATAATCACTGTACCAATTTTATTGCGAACATTGGTTGTATTCTAGGCACGGGCCTGAAGAAGTAGACTAGCCCTCTGGAATAGTTCTGGATTGGCTTAGACCCGGTTAGGAAAGCTAGGTGCATCATCCTGCTAAGGTGTGTCGGTTGAGGTCAACCCCTTAAATTGACCTGATTTGTATAGGTGCCGCTCCATCCGTTAAGTGAGCCTATAGTGGTAATCCTTGTGCTTGTTGGCCAAAGTGGGGACATAGGTAATTTGACCGAACCTTGATAACATATTGTGTGTACTGTTTACTTTTCGGCACTTTACTTTTATTGCACGTGTATGTTTATTTGTTAATCGCATAAACTGACCCTAGGTTGTGTAATATTGTTGTTAAACCAATTGACCTAGGTGATAAATTTTAAATACCCAATTCACCCCCCTTTTGGGATTGCACCAAAGCTAACAATTGGTATCAGAGCCTCGTTACCTAGACTTAAACATTATTTTGTAAAAGATCAAAATGGCTCACTTTGGTGTATCCCAATCATGTGAGGGTAGGATCTTTGCAAATCCTCCATTATTTTTTGGTGCAAATTTTTCTGATTGGAAACTTAGAATGACTATCTTTATAAAATCATCGAATTGGAGGACTTGGAGAGTCATTACTCAAGGGGATATCGTACCTATGAAAAGTGTCAATAATGTTGAAATCCCCAAATCAGAAATTGAGCTGAATGATAACGATATGAGTTTAATTCAAATAAATTTTGATGCTATGAATATTCTATTTTATGCTTTAGATACTAATATCTTTCGTGAAGTAAGGACATGTCAAAATGCTAAAGCAATATGGGAGGAACTTGAAAAGAGATATGGAGCATCTAAGCATGAAAAATCTATAGCTCCATGTGACTCCAGCTCAAAAGGCCATGAAGGAGGTAAATCGTACTTCATAGCTCTAACCGACAATGAGGTAAACCCATCTTCTTCTATGTTATTAGATAATCCTGGTAATGATTCATGTGATGATTTGAATGATGCATCTGATTCTGAATCATGTGATAGTAGTGATAGTGAGAGCATGCCTACTTATGAAAAATTGCAAATTGAATATGTTAGAATTCATAAGTCACTTGTTAAAGCTAACAAAAGATACTGCTTTGAAGAACAAGTATGAGGCATGTGAGTAAGAGTGTGAATCAAAAGTTCTTATTAAAAGGGAAAATGATTTTAAAATCAAAGAGTTAGTAAACAAGAATGAAAAATTAGAAAAAAAATTGAAAGCAGTAAGATCTCAAACTTCAAATGATGATAATAAAGATCTTCTTATTGCAGAACTTGAATGCAAAGAAAATAACATGAGTAAAGAGATTATTAAATTACAAAATGTTTGCAAATACTTGAAAGATTCAAAAATGCAAGATCTAGAAAAGAAAATGGAAGACCAGTCTAAGATCATCTATACATTCACTAGAGGTAAAGAGAATTTTGACAAACTCTTAGGTTCACAAAAGATGACTTTAGACAAAGAAGGTATATGTTATAATGGAATTGAAAATAGGAAAAAGAAGAACCTATACATGGGGATACTTTGTAAAAGAATCAAAACACTATACTAGTGCATCCTTTGGTCCATATACTCACACCACATACATCTTATGTAAAAAGAAAGGGCACATAAAATTTGATTGCCCATTTAAAAGGAAAGGTGTTAAATGCAAATAAGTCTGGAGAGTTAAAGTACCACCTACTCCTAACCCATCGAGAATAAAAGATAGAAAAATGGTATGGGTGGTTAAGAAAGCAAACCCCTTGAAATTCAAGGAAGAATTTACTCAAACAGGACTTACATGATCACATAATTCTTCCTTAGCAGTTAGGATTAGCTATAGGGGATAGTGTTGACTAAAGGCTTAGGAAGTGGTTCGGGCTAAAAATGTAAAATCTTAGTATATGTCTACTATTTAAAATCTTATATACTAAGTATTTTGAAAAATCAAGCCAATCTGAAAATGCAAGTATATAACCAATATGAACTTAATGCATATATTCATTGGTTAAAATATAAAATCATTGGCTATAGCTTAATTAAAATCCGCTTCCAAATGGACAAAAGCATCCTTGCTGGGTATAGAATTTTTAATGCTTAATTCATGCTTGAATATACAAATCTTAAGTTAAGTATATTATGTCCATTGCACACATTTGAGTTTTAGGGAATCCATCTCGATATATATCAGTTAAACCTAAACTCATTTTTGAAAATAAAAGCCTTAACCTTAGTTTAGTCATCACTCTAGGCTTGAAGCACTATTGATCATAAATTTAAAATATTTCTAGTGCTTATTAAAAGATTTTTTTTTTCATCAAAACTAGAGGCATCCACTAGGGGATTCAAGCTTAAATCAAAAATTCCCTTTGAGCTTAAATTTTAAATCCTCTCATTGGTTTGGATCCTTGCTTCAAATTTGTGATTATACCTAAAGGATACTTTCCAATCACCAAAGAGCAATGTTCCAAAATTGACACTCTTCTAATTGCTCTTTATATAAATTGTTTGGACACATCCTCTTCCATGCAAATATCTTGAATCATGTCCATTCATTATAAATACTCTTTGAACATAACTTAAATTTTAATTTTTCAAGAGTATTAATCCAAAATTTCTTTTATAAGCTCTCAAACATTAAATGAAATCCTTTAGAGCTTCAGCTTTGTGAATTAAGTTAAATGGCTAAAATGATTAATCTAGGTTTCAATCTAGATGATAGAACAAAATTCAAGGAAACCTATGCACGAACCTTAATATTGAAAGCCATTTGAACTTAGACCTCTCGCGTATTGTAAATCACAAGAAAAGAGGCAAATATAGGCTTAGAACTCTCAAAGAAATATTCATTGTGACATGTTGGTCCGTTAAGCCTAAGAACTCAAAGCCAAGCATATATCATTAAAAATACAGATCTCTTGGCTAAATGATTTGAAAAATAAGAAAAAGACATTAAATGAGTCAAGTGCATAATTGAGGGGGAGCATTCATCTTTCATGTCTATATTCATTAAAATGCTCTCAATTTTTACCTATGCTTATATGTTTGTATGCTCCCATGAGAACAAATCTGCACTAATCTCATAACTATCCTTTGTTAGTTACTAGTTATGTCATATGTTGGATAGTTCACTTCTTTTATAAGTTGTTGATTGAACTACAAGAAAGCATGCTTGTGTTGAAAGCTTCTTGCATGGCGGATGCAGTGATATAATTTGCATGTTAGTTGTGGATAATAGGTTGTTGCTTGCTTTATATGATTTATCTATTGAAAACAACCCATTACTATGTACAAGTTTTATGGGAAATGTCCTGTTTACAGATGACATACTGCTGAATTTTCTGTAGACATTTGCCCAAATGGCTGAAATGATTGAATACTTTGTGTGCAAATGAAATTTGATCTCAAATTTTAAATATTTATGCTTAGCTCATTTGCTTTAAACTTTTAAATTCCTTGGAACTGGTTGTGCATATATATTTAAAGTGCTTAGATTTTGGCAAGTTCTTATGGATTAATCACATTTTTCAGACAAAATGCTGCCAAAATTTTTGAAAATTATTGCACATAACTTTATATCATTTCTAAATGCTAAACTTCTTAAAACTTGAGTTATGTTTCTTAAATAATATTTGAATTTTACTCAAGTTGATTTATAAATAAAATGCATATTCTTAGGGGGAGTCACTTAACATTAAAACCATTAAACCCTGAGAAATAAATATGTATTGTGCTTTCATTCTATATACCATTTGGAAAATACATTAACTATGTGGTATCAATGTGCATGTTTTGGTAAAACTTTATTTGATATCATGCTCAAAAACAACATGCCTTTATAACTAGTGGTATTCTAACAATTGGTATTTTAACAGTTGGTATCCTCACTACCACGTAGTTGTAACACTTGGTATCAGGCCGACATGTTTTCATATACCATACCTTGTGAAAATACATGTTTGTTTTGGCAACCAAAGATGATTATGATAAAATTTACATTAAAATATTTTTGAAAGGATGAGTGGAAACTTAAATTGAAAATTAAGTTTCATCCTTGCATAATCATCAGGTAGTTAAAGGCGCTAAGCTCCATCCCTAGAGAAAGAGCCTAAAGATCTTATATGCATCACTATCATTCATTGAAATATTGAGGTTTTTCAGAAGAACCTTGAGCATCATATCCAGTGCTTAAAGGTCTATGAATATGGATTGTTTTAGGTTACGAGTATTAGTTCATGCCTTAATATATTTTTTTAAATGCATCTGTGGCCTATAGGGGTGACCATACTAATCATAATATAGTTGATAAATCATCAGTATGGTTGAGTTAAAGGATTTAAAATGAATGTCTTATACTGTAGGCAAAATGAAATGAATCTTGATTTGTGTAAGCAACTCATTTCAATTAAACCATATCTTCAAATTGTTAAGGGGAGCAACTTAACTTAAAATTCTCCAGCTCTGTAATTCCTTAACAATTCTAACACTTACATTTATGCTCTTAATATATATTGAGTTGTGTGCTTCATACTGATCATGAATGTTGGATGTATTTAAATCATGACATGCACTATTGTGGAGTATATTGAATATCTTGCATGCATTAATAATGAGCTATTCTTGTAATCATTCAGGTCTTTGATTTATTTTTGGTAATTACTCTATTTTCAAACAGCATGCTACTGAAAATTTAAAAACTTTCCCAAAATTGAATCTTATATCTGGATGTCTTGTGTTTACTTTCCTACCTTAGCCCTTTCTTGTTGATGTCAAAAAGGGGGAGAAATGTCTAATGCAAAATTGGGAAAGCTAAATACATCTAAAGCTAAATATATCTTAATACATATCATAATTGAGCTTTATTGACAATTAAAATTGAATGCAAAATTTGTGTTAGTTGGTCTTCATTTTTCATATGCATGCATGTACTTTAAATTTTAATTATATGCATATACTTAGGGGAAGCCTGTTGGCTTTGCCCACTTTTGCAAATTGTTTTTTTCATCATCAAAAAGGGGGAGAATGTTGACTCTATGAGTCTGATCCCGTTTTGATTATGACAAAACCAATGTTTTTCACCTATGCACTGAGCTTCTTGAATAGGTTTATCCTTAACATGCACTGTTGGTAGGAACTCAAGCAATCCATATGGCCTATGAAGATCAAGCTTCATTTATGGCATATGAAGAATTGAAAGAATGAAGACCTATTTTGTATTGTATTTGCATTCCTTTTTAATTGGTCTATAATAATTTATATGGTCTATAATAATGCATATGCATGCATGATAGGATTTAATGCTCAACAAGACCATAGGGAACAAATGACCTTAGGGCACCCTTCGGTTGACCGACGCTAGGTTTTTTAGCGTACTTGAAAAGACCTTAGGTCCCAACACATATGCACTAATAAGTCCCTATATCACTTACATAATTAGGGGAATTAATTGAAGCAAAAATTGGACATAATTGAAGATCTTAAGAGAGGTCGGGCGATTGAACCTGTGGCGTTCAAAATGCCTCAGGCGCCTGAACCGTGGACAAGTCAACATGTTGACTTGTGACCGAACCTAAATTGAACCTATCGTCCATGGGTGACCGAATCTCTGACCTGATAACTTTTCACCAAACCCGAGCACCTGAACCTTCGCGTTCAAAAAGCCCTCGGGCGACCGAACTTGCTAGTTCGGTTAATCGAACTTATATCCGAGCACCCGAGCCACAGACAAAAATATTCTGTCTTTCGTTTAGCCAACCGACCCTTAATTCAGGCACCCGAACCTTTAAAAAGTGAATTTTTAAGTGTCTATTCAGGCACCCGAACCTTATACCGGGCACCCGAATCTCACGGGATAAATTAATTTTTACTAAAAATTAAAATGGATAAACTCGGTTAATTTTTCTAAACCTATTTTAAACTTTTCTAATATTGCCCATTGAGTCCCCAACGGTCATAATTTTTCCCTTGCCTATATATATCTTCTCATTTGCAAAATCAAAGGTTGATTAGCAAGATCATTAAGCAAAAATTCTCTCAAACTTTCAAAATCTCATTTAGCCCATACTACTTCCATACACTCTATTTTTCTATTCCTTTGATAGATCAAGTTCCCAAGAGTGTTATTGTGTGTTCTACATTGCTAAAACTCTTCTTGCTTGTTGATTGATTAACTTTCATTGAGAGTTCTTAGCTAGGGTTTTTCCCCCGATTTAAACAATAAATCTTTGAGTGGAAATACCCTTATAGCTAGTGAGTCTTTATATCTTGATTGCAAGACTCATCAAGCTTGTGGATTTTGATTTGCAAAAATATTATGTACACAAGCTTGCATATTATCCTTGATATTGTTTTTTCTAGCTTCAATCCAAAATATCTATTGTGCTTTATAGTTAGAATATCCTTGAGATATTTGATTTGGATTGTGTTAAACTTCCTTTGATCATTTGTGTGTTGAATATTGTATCTTGAATCAAAATTTGAACTCTCACATATACATACACTCACACATCTTAGAGAGTTTACATGTTGGATCTCACCTGAATATTAAATCTATATCATCTGTGAGTGTATATTTGTTGGTGTTGTATTTTGGTACATATCTGCTTTACATGAAAGCATAATCACAGTACCAGTTTTATTGCGAACATTGGTTGTATTCCAGGCAAGAGCGTGAAGGGGGAGACTAGCTCTGTGGAATAGTCCCGGATTAGCTTAGACCCGGTTAGGAAAGTTAGGTGTGTCATCCTGCTAAGGTGTATCAATTAAGGTTAGCCCCTTGAATTGACCAAGTTTGTATAGGTGTCGCTCCACCCATTAAGTTAGCCTATAGTGGTAATCCTTATGCTTGTTAGCCAAGGTGGGGACGTAGGCAATTTGGCCGAACCTCGATAACATATTGCGTGTATTGTTTACTTATCGGAATTTTACTTTTATTGCACGTGTATGTTTGTTTGTTAATCGCATAGACTAACCCTAGGTTGTGTAATACTATTGTTAAACCAATTGACCTAGGTGATAAATTTTAAATACCTAGGGATTGCACCAAAGCTAACAAAAAGGTTCTGCGGTCTGTTGAATGATGACGAGGACGACGACAAGCAGACTTTTTTTTTGTTTTTTGTTTAAGTGAACAGATCATGTATATATGATGTGTAGACATGCTGATTTTAACCATGCCGTTTTGGGAAGACCCGGCGTAATGAAAGTTGACTTTGAATCCCAGGAAGTGGAGGATCCTTTTTAAAATAACCCAATTGAGTTCTGAGTCTTTGAAATTGTGTTATTTTAAACTAAAAGCCGAATATTTTTAAATTGAGTCCCAGTATTTCGAGTGCCAGATATTTTTAAATCGAGTCCCAATATTTTGAGTCCCGGATATCTTTAAATTGAGTCCCAATATTTCGAGTCTCGGCTTGTTTTAGAATTAAGTCATTTTATAAGTTCCTATCATTTTAAAATTGAATCCCATTTTACTCAAGTCCTTTAAAAAAAAAAATTAAGCCCTTTTTGTTTTAACTTGAGTCCCGATATTTTCCGAATACTTTGAAATTAGGTTTTGATTATCTTTAAATTGAGTCTTTAATTTTTAAAGCGGGTCTTTTAAATATTGAATCCTTTAAATGAAAAAAAAAATTGAGTTCTTTAAATTTTAAAATTGGGGCCTTTCGGTTAAGTATTTTATCTTTAAAAAAAATCGAGTCCCTTCATATTTGGAGTTGTTTTTATTGAATCCAGGTCTTGTGATTTCTGGGAATCAAACACTTTTTACGGGGCCTTACCTTTGTTTTTGGGAGGAATAAAATTGGGTAGCATTAGCCAATTCATAATGGGCTGGGCAATGTAAAGAAGGGGCTAGGGTTTTCTGTTGAAGGGGGGTAGAGAGAAAAAAAAAATCATGGACACATTATTCACCTCTCTCTTCTTTCCCTCTCACTCGCACACCTAGCCCTATTACAAAAAATTAGGGTATTAGTTAAGGATCAAATCTGTTACTAATACTTATAAATTCGTTACTAATAGTACAATATTAGTGAAAGATTCAAATTCGTCACTAATATCCTACTATTAGTGATGAATTTGAATCATTCACTAATACTGTACTATTACTGATGAATTTGAATCCTTCACTAATACTATACTATTAGTGACGAATTTATAAGTATTAGTAACGATTTTAAATTATTTGCTATATGTACCGTTACTACTAACTATTAGTGACAAATTTTAAATGTGTCACTAATAATAGAGTATTAGTGATGAATTATAACCGTCACTAAAACTCTAATACCGTCACTATAAATTCTACATCGGTTCAGCTCTAATTCGTCACTAATAGTACAATATTAGTGACGAATATTTAATTCATTACTAATATCCTGCTATTAGCGACAAATTTGATTCCTTCACTAATAATTAAGAAATTAAAAAAAATTAATACTATATTTTTTAATCATCAATTCCTGTAAAAATCAGTGATTACATTTTCGTATACATAACCTAAAACCATAATTACTACAAAATTCATAAATTATTCAAGATTTCGAATTCAAATACAAATTCAATTAAAATATAAAAAAAAAAACTTCTGTTCAGATAAGAAAAAAAATTTTCAAAAAATTCAAAATTCAAATACAAATACATTATACAAATTCAAATTAAAATATATAAATTCCATTTGTTCAAATAACAATAAAAATTACAAAAAAAAAATAATCAAAAGTTGCATCCGACGACTGTAGTGTATGCATGACATCGTGCTAATGTTATGACAGCCGTGAACCCTACAAATTAAGAATGATAAAAAAAAAAATAGTATACAAATGGAGAACAGAATGGAGAGCTAACGCTCAGTATAACCAAGATGAAAAATATAGAGAATGCACTGTACAATAATTTTCAACCCTAAACGGATAACTAAAATTAATGTGAATGACATACGTATGAATATATATAGTTGCATGCATCAAACCATGCACGTAAACACTTTAACTTGTTCTCAAAACAGAGTATCCTTAGTGGTGGACAAATGTGCAATCTATAATTAAAAGCAAATGATATCTCATGTATGTTAATAGATGCAAATTTAGGGCTTAATGAAATGATTTTTGGTTTAACTTTCACTCATCCTTTCAAAAATATTTTAACATTTATTTTATCATAATTATCTATGTACATGGTTTTTTTTTTTTTTTTGAAATATTTTAACAGAATTTCGGCAGCATACCATCTGTAGATTGGACATTTTCCTATAAAATCTATACCTTAAACATTATTGTTTTCACAAAATAAAACATTTCAAGCATACAACAACCTAAATCCACTACGAGCATGCAATTCACAATGTATTTCATCAGCCATGCAGTTGGTGTTCAACACAAGCATGTATTCCAGTAGTTCAATATACAATTCATATAACATTATATCATCCATCAAGAAAATATTGCCAGGAAAACGTTAAAATACAATTCAACTAAGGTTTTCTAGTTTTGTCCAAAAGGTTGCTTCTCAAGCATTCTTGATGCAGCTTGGGTTGTGCATGAAGTCGTTACTTAGATTGTGAGAAGGCTTGTCATAGATTGAGTTGGGGTTTTTTGGATTCAGTTATGGACATAAAAGGCCTTGGTTATAGATTGAAGAAATGGATTATGATTTTTTTTTCTTCTATTCAATGATAGTGGTGGAACCTTGGTTTTCATCTTCCTTTTTCTTCATGGTAGTCTGTTATTTCATATTTTTTTTTTTTTCAGTTTGGTGGTAAATGTCTTAATTAAAGTGCTAATTAGGTGTGAGGCTTGTGGTCTTGTGGAAGGTTTGTTGCTTGGCAGGAATGAAGTTTGTTTCTCATGTACAATTTGCTGATGATTTTTAGAAGATTTTAAAATTGCCTTTGCTTTGTTGGAGATTTTTGAACTTGTCTTTGGTCCTTAGGATTTAATTTGGTAACTTGAGTTTGACTATAAAAGTTTTCAATATATAGGAGGTTTCGAGTTGTGATTCTTTAATGAGTTTTAATGTTCAAAAGTTGCTTTCACTTATATGACATTTAGTTCTTGACCTTTCACTGTATTCTATATATTGTTGTTCATAGTCAAGTGTTTTATTTTTTCAATTATAAGCCTAAGATCGCCTCTTTTCTTATGAATATCAACACTTGAGAGGCGCGAGTTAGAATGATTTTAAGTTTTAACTGATCATGCATACGTTTCTTTGTACATGATTTTATTCTGGAAAAACTTTAACGAAATTTCGGCAGCAGTTCCTCTATAAATTGGACATTTCCAAAAAAAATTCCTACACTAAAACTTGATAGATTCAAGCCAACAAATCACAATAATACACATCATGCAGATACCAGTGAGTTTGAGCATGCGAGAACCTAAATCCACTACCAGTATGCAATTCATAATGTACTGCATCAACCATGTAGTTGACATTCAACACAAGCATGTATTCCGGTAGTTCAATATACAATTCATATAGCATAATACCATCCATTAAGAAAATATTACTAGGAAAATGTTAAAACACAATTCAACTAATGTTTTCTAGTTTTGTCTAGAAGGTTGCTTCTCAAGCATTCTTGATACAGCTTGGGTTGTGCATAAAGTTGTTACTTAGATTGTGAGAAGGCTTGTGATAGATTGAGTTGGGTTTCTTGGATTCAATTATGGACATAAAAAGCGTTGGTTATAGATTGAGGAAATTGATTATGATTTGTTTTTCTTCTATTCAATGATAGTGGTGGAATCTTGGTTTACATCTTCCGTTTTTCTTCATGGCAGTTTGTTATTCCATTTTTTGTTCAGTTTGGTAGTAAATGTCTTAATTAGAGTGCTAACTAGGTGCGAGGCTTGTGGTCTTATGGAAGGTTTGTTGCTTGGCAGGGTTGAAGTTTGTTTCTCATGTACACTTTGCTGATGATTTTTAGAAAATTTTAAGATTGCCTTTGCTTTGTTGGAGATTTTTAAGCTTGTCTTTGGTCCTTAGGATTTAATTTGCTAACTTGAGTTTGACTATAAAAGTTTTCAATATATAGGAGGTTTCGAGTTGTGATTCTTTAATGGGTTTTAATGTTCATAAGTGGCTTTCACTTATATGGCATTTAGTTCATGACCTTTCATTGTATTCTATACATTGTTGTTCATAGGCAAGTATTTTAAATTTTCAATGATAAGCCTAAGATCGCTACGAATATCAACATGTGAGAGGCGCGAATTAGAATGACTTTAAGTTTTAACTGATCATGCATACGTTTCTTTGTACATGGTTTTATTCTGGAAAAACTTTAACAAAATTTTGGCAGCATGTCATTTGTAAATTGGACATTTCCCAAAAAATTCCTACACTAAAACTTGATAGATTCAAGCAAACAAATCACAATAGTATGCATCATGCAGATACCGGTGAGTTTGAACATGCAAGAACCTAAATCCGCTACCAATATGCAATTCACAATGTACTGCATCAGTCATGCAGTTGGCGTTCAACACAAGCATGTATTCTAGTAGTTCAATACACAATTCATATAACATAATACCATCCATCAAGAAAATATTATTAGGAAAACGTTAAAACACAATTTATTATTGCTTGTAAGACTTGCACATCTAATGAGAAAATGCATCTAATGATGCGTCTAATAGTGAGTTTACAATGGACTCATTTATTACATCCGTTGAAGTACTAAGAATCTAAGAAAGGATATAAATATTGTCATCTAAGAAAGGATATAAATTTTACCTATTATTCATTTCTTCATTTACTCAAAAAAATAAAAAATAATTTTCGTCTTTGTTTTGAAAACCAACAAAATTTATTCATTTTTTTTAAGCATACACAACAGATTTGAAATGAAGTTTTTTTTTTTTTTTTTTCTAATATTAATTTGCAAGGACACGCATACTAGCATACCCATGTATTTCATGTATAAGTTTGAAGCTCCTTGTCGTAAAAAAGTTAAAAGTTCAAGGCCGCTTCTACAAATATATATATATATATATATATATATATATATGCACGCATATGCTATACAAATAAATTATGTGTAGTGTGATTCCAAATCTTTATGTGATGATGAATATATTTATGTATAGTGAGATGCTTAATTAATGTGCAGGAGAATATGCAACAACATGCATACAAAATTAAGTTAATCTTTGAAATTAATATGTAGTAAGAATTTTCTATATATAATGAAAAAAACTTTTTTTACCTATCATTTCAAACATGCTTCTAGATGGATTTACCTATCAGTTCAAACATCCATATTTTCCAGAATTATCTAAAAATTCCTACTCTATGAGGTATAGATGCTGAATTTTCAATGTACAAGAATAGAATAATGACATATCTTCAAATGAGAGGAGCCACCTGCATCATCTTATCGAGATCGGCGCGCATCATTTCTTCGAAAGGTTCTTGCCTGTTCATCATAGCTGTGGGCGTGGCTTCAAAGGTGGACACCTTTTCTTTCAAACTCTGGTTCTCTAATGTGACATTAGACATCATGTGTCTCAACTCCTGGTTCTCCAACTCCACCGTTTGCACCTGCTGATTCATTTCATCCGCTCGAGCATCAGCCTCTCGACGTGCTTGTTCTACCTTAGCACGAGCCGCCGCACCCATCAAAGACAATGTTGTGGAGGCAATGTATCCACTTCCAAGACCTTTCACCTAGACCCCCGCTCGTTCCCCACGCACCTGAGCGATTATCTAGTAATCTGTCATTTGCGAGTTCCCCTCTTCAAGAGGTGCATCTCTTAGCTCAACCATCCACACCTGTTTTCAGTCATGAAAATGATAAAAAAGAAGAAATGAGAATACAACTTCGATGTTTTGAATCAAATTATAAACTACATATTTAATTTGACTTGCATGTTTGCTCTGCGCACCGTCGCACCACTCCCCTGATCGCCATTGGTGCGTTCTCTGATAAAGATCTGGTAGCGGCTCCTCGGCGCCAGTTGCGGGATCACGCTACATTATCATATAAAATATCATTAATATTAATTCAGGTAATTATTAGATAGTGTTATATATAGCAATTACCCATAAATGATTTACAAATAACCTCGACCCACCGCAATGCGTCATAGGGAGTTTGCTGCAGTTCGCAGTATTTTTTACACATATAACCTACAAAAAAGATTTCAAGACTTCTTATTAGCCACATTAAAGCTTAAAGTAGATATTATAATGCAAACACATCACCTAATAGTGTGGGTCGCAGAAATGGCGACACACTACCTCCCAATCCTCTTGGGATATCTTATTGTATGGGTGGGTTTCTGCTTCATCTCCCATCGCACGAAAATGTTCATACATTTTCGCACGATAGGGCTTAAATTTATTGTGAAGTTGGACGTCCACCACCCTCTTCACGAGGTCCGCATGGAGAATATCCACATCGAACTCCTCCTACATAGGTAATACATTTAGAATGTTAGACAGTTATTTGACTACCATATTAAAAGTAAAAAAAAAAAAAGAAGGCTTGGAATTACTTACCAAGATGCGTATGTAAAGAACCATGCGCTGCGCCTTAGTCACCTGCGACCAGCTGAAGGTGGTGATTGGAGCATACTATCGGCATATAATTTTGAGCTTTCGTGTCCACGCTAGGCACCAATCGTCCCGCGGGGCGGTAAAGCCTAGAGGAATGTCAATCTGAATGCGCTGCCCTATCCTCTCCAAGTGTTTCTTCAGGGCTGTGTTCTTCGTGACAACACGGCCTGACTTGGTCGTGGATGTCGATGCTGAAAAAAGAGTTAAATTAAGAACAATATGGTTAATTATACACGTGAATAAAAATCAATAGTTTACATCGAAATAAATAAAAGATAACCTTACCAATGCTACTCAAAATGGTGGGCAACTCACTCTGCGTGTCATCCCGACCTGAGGTATCCATGTCTGGCTGAGGTGTTGATGGGCCAGACAATGGTGCTACCGCATAAGGACCAACGGGCTCTGCTGGTCTCGAGGATACCAGATCACCCTCATGCAATGTAGTTGAGTGCATGGAAGGAAGTCGGCTACATCGGCCTCCTGGTGCCATGTCTGCAAAATAGTAGACAAGTAAACATAACAAGTACACATATTAGATGGATGCATAATAAGTATATTTTTAGTTATTTACATATGGCAGATACATACTGACAAACATAACATGCTTACCCCATATACGTCCTCAATATCAATATCATCCTCACTTTCTAAAGTTTCTTCCTCTTCACTACAATACTCGACCCCTGTTTCATCTTCCCCATCAGTTTCCTCATCGTCGATGAAGTGAACGTCTACAGAAGGTTCAACTGTAATGTCAGCAATCCCTACGTGTTTTGCAATGGCACCAACCATATTCAATGGTATAGGATAGGCTCCCTTTTCAACAACATTAAGTGCAGATTGCGCTACTGCATTGACAGATGGCTCATCTTCTTGGAATGTAGCCTCACTGGCACTATTATCCTCATTTGCAACTTCTATAATAGCATACAAATTTCGAGGAGGAATCTTTTGCGTCATATGCCATTCACCCTTCAATTTGGTGTCTTTAAGGTAAAACATTTGTTCTGTCTGCGTCGCTAGCACAAAAGGGTCATTTTGATACCATGTCTTACTAAAATTGATACTAATAAAGTAGGCATACGTGTTTATCCCACTCTTTTTATTGCCAATGTCCCACCAGGTACATTTGAACAGGCGGACGAGTCTGTTGGCTCCATAGTATCCAAGACACCAAAGTAGTCAAATTTCTTCATCTCCTTCTGTGCCTAGCACCGCAACCCCAAAATTTTGGGTTTTTCTATTTAATTCGAAGGACTTTATTTGAAATCATAACATGTTGACAATGCAACCACTGTAGCGGTTAACTCGTTGATCGGGGCCACATGCTAATGTGTCTATCAATTGAATTTCAATAATTGTTTTGTCTCATATGTACAATGAGGCATGAATGTATAGTAACCATTCTTGAATAAGTCTAAGCTTCAATGAACACAAGAAATGACAGTAATTAATTTGACAGTTTACTTCATATGACATTTAGTTCTTGGCCTCTCACTGTATTTTATACATTGTTGTTCCAAAGATTTTCTAACCATGCACAATCTCAAATGAATGCACAAGAAGGATAAAAAAAATGAACACTTATTTGCCTACCTTATCTATGTAAGTAACATCCACAAAAATTCCAAAAAATTGCTAGGAAAACATAATGATATTGTGAAACACAAAATATAGGTAGAAACCAAAAGCTCTATGTATTTTCATTAAATTCAGAGGCAATACAATATAGATAGACACATCGAAGCACGCGTACAGCCATTCAAAAGGGTGGTAAAACAAAATACAATAAAAAATAAATAAAAGAAAAAGAAATAAAATAAAAGCAAAGGGTGTATGAGCACAGTACATAAGCAAAAGAGAAGGTGCATAAAAAGATCCCAATCATCTAGTCTATCCTAACCAGAGTCAGAATCAGAATCGAAACTGCACGAGCAACAAGATGAGGCTACTGCTCTAGCGGCGTCTCGATCCCGTGCCATTTCCTCCAGAAGACGATGCAATTTTGGGGTAATAGGGGAGGGTGGTGGTTCTCTATATGGGCGTAACCTGAGGGCCCGAGGCAGCAAATGGTCAGGAATGTCCGTCGGAGGTGGATTATCGTAATCATACGACATAGTCAGCCTAATCATATGAAACAACACTGGATGAGTTGGCATGTTCTCTATAAACCCTAGGGTAACATTCAAGGATTACTCTCTAATGGGTGGCACATTAGAACGTGCCGGGGGCAACTACGCATCCTCAAGAGTCACCCTTGGTGCTCTCATCTCATCCGAAATCCTTTCGTGCTCACTCACTACAGCTTGGCCCCTGGAAGAAGACTCTCCCCTTGGTAGGTCCTGAACCCTTTGCCGCTTAGAGGCTACCCGAGAATTCCTTCGCGGAGGCATTGGCCAGTAAAGAGGAAACCCTACAATTTAAGTTTAAAACAAATTTTTTTTCAAAGGGGCATACGTAATAATAACATTACAAGAAAATATTGACACCTACTTATTAAAAAAGTTCAACATAAATTTAATTTCAAAACTCATTTACTAAACCAAATAAAATCATTTGGGATGGCTCAAGTGAGTGCTTCATTTTAATATATATATATATATATATATATATATATATGAGTATAATATATTAATTCATAAATAATAAGGTAAGCATTTAAGTTGTTTTGAGTGAGTTTGATGCCCCCCTTTTGTCTCGTCCTTTTTAAAAGATAATGGTAGGTATAACTTTTGGTATAGTTTTTTTAGTTTCTAAAAATTAACTTTTAGTTTTTTCGAAGTTTCAAAATTAAAAATTGAAAAGTTAAAAGCTAATTTTTTTTCACAAACAAATTATTTTTTCTATTTTTGCCCTTAATTTGCTTCTAATGAAACAAATTTGTAGGACTTTAAATTTTTAAGCTTATATAGAGCCAAAACTTTGATAAGTGTGAACCTAAAAATTGATCATGAGATTTAAGACACACATAATTAATATTTTAAAAAGAAATAATCCTTTAATTATTAACACAAGAACTTAATAATAGTAGCTGGATTTAAATTTTTGTAAGTTTGAATCGTATATGAAATGTCCAAAAAGAAAAGGATAATGCCAAAATTTTGAAAATGCATAATTGATCATGTGATTTAGGAGGCATAGTTACTATTTTTTTTTATAAAAGAAATGATCCTGTAATAATTGCTTAGACTTGATAGAAGAACTGTAGACAATGCATTGCTAGTGAAATTAATGGAGGACTACATTTAGCACTCATGGATGCCCATAGCTCAATTTTCCTATGATTTCCTATCCCACGCACATGGACAACTTCTCAAGTTGGAGGCTACAATGTCTTTAATTTGGTCATTTTAATTTTACAATTATTTGACAACTTTTTTAAGATTGTATTTCAAAGCATAAATTTTGAACTTTCATTTTGTATTTGTATTAAGTTGTACAAAATTAGTTTGCCCAAATCCACAAATGCAAATCGATTGAAATAAAAGCTCCCAAGCACAGGGTAAATGTGTATTATAATTTTGTTGACATTATAGGTCACGCCCGGTTTTGATAATGACAAATACTCCTGTATTTAATGAATATCTAATTCATGTGCAGGTCCATATTAGCAAATCATTAATGGCACGTGAAAACTCAAAGCTTGAAGACAAATTCATACTCTTGATTGAAATATTTTTGTAGTGAAATTTGTCTGTAATAGTAATTAGGGTATTTCGTTTGTAGTAAGCACACACATCACATGTATGATTTATTTTGTAAGCTCAAACCAATCATAATACAAAATGACCTTAGAGTGATATTAGGGTTTTCCCTTCGGTCAACCGACACTGGACTTTTTCGGTGTCTTCAAATTGGACCTCAAGTGACCCTAGGACACACACATTTGCACATATGTTTGTTAGGCACTTCATTAGGGTTTGTATGCTTCAAGATTGGACTGAAATGCACACATGGTGCACTTTCAGTCGACCAGGACAGTCAGTTCATTTTGGGCTAGTCAACCGAAACCTCCCTGGGTCAAAAGTTTGACCATCTAATCGATCGAACCAAGTAGTTCAAAAAGCCCTAGTCAACCAAAACCTCCCTGAGTCAAAAGTTTGACCATCTGGTCGACCGACCCTTTTTGTACTCCAATTACCTGGTCGACCGAAGGTCCTTGGGAGAAATCTCAACGGTCTGGTCGACCGAACTAGTCAGTTCAAAATGGCCTAGTTGACCGAACCTCGGAAAATTGAGAAATCGCCCTCTCCTGGTCGACCGAGCCCTTAGTTCAAAATTCCCCTGGTCGACCGAACCATATTAGACTTGGTCGACCGAAACATTTCTGGTCGACCGGACCTCTTGGGTTGCCCTGATTTTTTACCATAGTCAATATTTTTTAAACAGGGTTAAAATGCTTTAAACGTCATTAAACTTCCCTAATAATACGCAATAGGTCTTCAACGGTCAAATATTTTGGTATGTCTATATATACTCTTTCATTTGGGAGAATTAAGCATTGATTAGAAAAAATAGAAAATCAAATCTCTCTTAAGAAAAATATTTCTTATTGCTCATACTCTTCCAAATACACTCTAGCTTATCTTCAAAAGTTGTTAAATCATCTATAAGTGTTCTTGGGTGTTTGGATTGAAAGGTTTGCTCTCTCTTTGCTGTGAGATTGTTTCATTTTGTTGAGAGCCAAACCCAAAAGGATTCTTAGGGGACTTTACTGATAACTTCATCCTAAGAAGACTTTACTAGATCTTCTAAGATTGCATATTCGTTGCAACATCTTAAGAAGCTCACATTTGCTTTTGGTTGCGAAATATATTCAAAATCATTTACAAATATCTATTGCTCTTTATTTTGAAAACCATTTAAGGAGATATTTGTTCTTGAGGTGAAACATCTTTGTTGCAATATTTATTCATTTATATATTTTTGCTGGAAACAAAGATCATATATATTTTGCAATCCAAGCATATACATATTCATGTGATTGAGATATTCTACTGATTGATATTCTTGAGACCTGCTTGGTATTCTGTGTGAACACATTTGATTGAAACATTTTGAAATACACAGACTGTTATTGATACTCTCGCGTACTCACTACACTGATAGAAAATATTTTTGAGAGTTGAACTATTTAGACCACATTGAGCTTACATTTTAAATCATCTGTGGTGTTTGTGATTGTGCGCATTTTTGGTACAAATCTGCTTTACGTGAAAGCACCCTTATATTGTACATTTTTATTGTATATCTAAGAGATTCTAGGCGTGGCCTGAGGGGGCGGTAATCCAGTCCGATAAAGATTGGTGTAAAGGTTGAGGTCAACCTTGTGTTAATTTGACCTAGTTGTATAGGTGTCGCTCCACTCGTTTAAGTGAGTAAGTTATTGTGATAATCTTTGTGCTGGTTAGCCAAGGAGCAGACATAGGCAGTTGGCCGAACCTCGATAACATATCTATGTGTTACCCTGTTCATTACTGCTTTCTAGTGCATGTGTTGTAAAAACCCAAAAAAAAAAAAAGATCTAACAGATTAGTGGATTGATTTCCAAAAAAATAAATAAATAAAATAAAAATAAAAATAAAAATTAATTAATTAATTAATCAGATTTAAAAGAAAAAGAAAAAAAATTAATTAAAATTTATTTTTATTTTATTAATAAAATATATTATTAATATTAATTAAATATATTATTATTATTATTATTATATATAAATTACATCACCTGAAGCTTAAGGAAGCTTCAGGTGATTTTGAAATTGGCGCAGCACCCCCCCCCCCATCTTCTATCTTCTTCTTCTTTTATTTTTTTCTTTTCTTTTCTTTGCTATTCTCCTGCAACTCTATGAACTCTCTCTCTCTCTCCTCACGTTCTCTCTCCCTCTCTCCCCGATTTTGTGATGGATTTTCGCCTGATCGAAAATCCAAAGATACCACTGGACTCCATTCGCCGCTGCCGTCATTTCTACCGGAGCGGATCGGTGGTAGGAGCGGCATAAGTGTATTCCCTGGGGTAAGCCATTTCCCCCTTTTTTCTTTAATTTCTTGTAAAATATAAGCCCAATTGACGAACGGACACCACCACGAGAATCTAGAGATGATTCTCTACAAGTCTACTAGGACGGAATTCTCATGGGGGTGTCGGGCCAAAACCCCAAATTTGGGGTGCGGCAATTATTAAGGGGCTTATTTTTAATTAATTAGCATTAATTTAGAAATGCCAAAATATTAAGCATCTGAAACTGAAGTAGGATTTCTGAAATTTAGGGCTCGGGTGAGCGCCGCGGGTGTAATTTTGGGACCCGCAGGAAAAATTTGAAAAATTAAGTAGGGATATTAAATAATAGTTTAAATATTAATTTGAGGTATATGAAGCCTAAGGAAGGCTAGATGAGATCTATTTTGGAGAAATAGATTAATTAATCTAGGGAAAAATGTAAATTTCAGGAGTTGAATTTCGGGCGCTAAGGGCGTAGGATTTGGGTCCTAAGGAATTTCTCAATAGCCAGGTAAGGGAATAAACTAAAGCAGTAATTTTTCATACAAATTATTATTGATTATGAGTAAATTTATTTTCAGAAAAGCATATGTTATATTGTGTATTATGAATGAAATGTATGATTGGGAAAATACTACTATGATGATTAAAATATATATGTATGTATAAGATGTAAGTAATTCACGATAGAATATGAAGTATAATTTTTAACAGCATATGTGTGGCATGAATATTATTTTATGTGAAATGTATTACGATGTGAAAGATTTTACAAGCAAAGCATGATTTCAGGTATTATGAAAATATGAGTTATGTTGTGATGGTTTTGACGATTATGTGATAAATGATGTATTTTTAGAATATATATACCTGAAACAATTTTGGCGCGAGGCCATATATTTATATTATCGGCACGAGGCCGTATTTATGTTTTTGGCGCGAGGCCATATATTTATGTTATCGGCACGAGGCTGTATTTATGTTATTGGCGTGAGGCCATGTATTTATGTTATCTGCATGAGGCCGTATTTATGTTATCGGCATGAGGCCGTATTTATGTTATTGGCACGAGGCCACGTATTTACGTTTTCGACACGAGGCCATAATTACTATATTTTCGGCACGAGGCCGTAATGATGTTATATATATGATCATGTATTATATGTTATCACCATCAGGATGTTAGTTTAGTTCAGTTTAGGGGCGCGGTACCGTAGCTATATGTGTAGATCAGATATCTACGTTAGATTAGTGCTAACCATCCCACGAGGAGATGGGAGATGGATAGTCGATGTGGCTTTTAGTAGAGTGTGGACGTCCACCTGGCAGTCCGGACCAGGGTGTGGCGGGCTCATCATACTCACAGTCATATTTGATTCGGCAGTGGTCAGCCAGCCATTGTTGGGTTCCGCCTTCAGGCTGCACAACCCGTCATGGGGGGTAATACATGACACCAGCTAGCTATTCATCCTGGGTTTGTTTTCAGTACTACAGTTATAATAGATGATTTTATGTATGTTATGATTTATTAACAGATGTGAAAATATATGTTTACCCTGTACGATATGATAATGTTTATAAAATTATGAAATGTACTATATACGTATAAATGCATTAAATATTCATGTTGCCACACAGCTGTATTTAGTTTATTTTCCCTTACTGAGAAGTGTCTCACCCCCGAACATTAAATGATTTTTAGGAAATCCAGTAAGACCGGCGGGCTAGAGCCGCCATTGAGTTATTGGAGCTTCCCTACTATAAGGGTAAGCATTGAACTAGGATCGGGAGTTTTTGTTATTTAATCCTAGTGTTATTTTGAATTTTGGAGGTTGTATATCATAACAGTATTTTAATACTATAGAAAGCTCTGGTATTATGTTTTATGATTGGATGTTGGAGATTTTATGTTTACTGCTGCTAGGTTTTCCGCTGTGTTTGACAGGTGTCCCCGCTACCCACGGGTTCGGGTTGACCATTTTATTTATTATGTGATATTTTATGTTAAGAAATTGAGGGATGTGACATTTGGTATCAGAGCCTAGGATACTAGGTTCTGTAGACTCTAGAGTGCAGCAGTAATAATACCAGAGTATAGGATAAGGGAATTTGAGGTTTAGCTTTGTAGTCTAGATGCAGGAATTCTGTGGTGGTTTGTATGATTTTCCTGGGGTGACGATTTCAGGAAAGTCATGGTAAACTATCGTCGGGTTGGGTATCTAGGTTGTAGGATTGAACCTTGAATTAAGATTAAGAGTGATGAGTTAATTAGGAAAATATACCATATGAGTTAAGTGATATGTATAGAGAATGAGGTTTTGAGTTAAGTTACATGTTTTTCAGGATGGACCTTGGTGGCAATAGTGCCCACGCCAGTGGGAGTGAGGGTGCTGGACCCTCAGGCGCTGCGGGTAGTGACTCAGTTGCCGTCCTACGCAGTGTAGCACAGCAAGTGATGGCAGAAATTGTCAGGAGTTCGAAGGAGTATGGTGGTCCGTCTGTAGGCCACGGTTGTACGATCGAGAAGTTCATAAAGATGAATCCTCCAGCTTTCTTAGGGGGAATAGATCCTGTAGTTACTGAGAATTGGGTGCAGGAGGTGGAGAAAATATTTGCAGTGATGCAGTATTCAGAGGAGCAGAAGGTGCTGTTTGCCACCTACAGACTGACTGGAGAGGCAGAGAGATGGTGGTCAGCAGTGAGATTGTTAGAGCAGCAGAGGACTATACCTGTAGAGATGACTTGGGAGCGATTTAGAGAGATATTCTTTGACAAGTATTTTCCATCCTCTTCTAGGGAGGCTAAGATTACGGAGTTTCTGAATCTGAAGCAGGGATAGCTGTCAGTACAGTAGTACGCGGTGAGGTTCATCAAGCTATCTCGCTTCGCCCCGTACATTATTCCAGATGAGACGAAGAAGGTACGATAGTTTGAAAAAGGCTTAAGGAGAGAAATTTACAAGCAGGTATCGATATTGAAGTTGCAAGACTTCACCGAGTTGGTTGACCGAGCCACTATAGCAAAGATTGGTGAGCGATTGGAGGCTGAGGAGTAGAGGCAGAAGAAGAGATCCATACCTTCTGATTTCCAACAGGGAGCCGACCGTGCTGCGTGGAAAAGAGGTGGCTATTATAGGGACCGGAGACAGAAGATCGAGAATCGCGGTTTCCAGGGTGCACAGCCATCTCCCGCTTGCCCATCTTACAAGAAGAGACACCTGGGAGAGTGTCGTGCTGGGCGAGGTGTCTGCTACAGGTGCGGGGAGCCAGGTCAAATGACGAGGGACTGTCCGACATAGATTGGTACTGTTCCTAGACCTGCACGAGGAGGTTACCAGGCAACACGAGGAGGCCAGCAGAGGAATACGGCCCCAGCCAGAGTTTTTGCTTTGACACCGGGTGATGCTAAGGCGGCAAGAGATGTGGTGATAGGTACTGTTTCAATACTGTCATTTAAAGCTACTGTTTTGTTTGATTATGGGGCGACGCATTCATTTATTGCCTGGGATTATGTTAAATTGTGTGGGTTTGAGCCTCAGCAGTTAGGAATTAGTTTGTCTGTTGCTACGCCAACTGGGACCGTAGGGGTATGTAGAAAGGTACTCAGGGACTGTCCAGTGGATATTCAGGGGAGGTCTTTGTTAGCTAATCTGGTAGTTTTAGACATGCATGGGTTTGAGGTAATCTTGGGCATGGATTGGCTAGCTGCCCACTATGCTAGCATTGATTGCCATAAGAGAGTGTTAGTGTTTAGACCTCTAGAGGGACAGGAGTACAGATTCGTGGGATCACATGTGCGCACCCCACCTCAGTTATTATCTGCTATTCAGGCGTGTAGATTGCTATCAGAAGGTTGTCAGGGATATTTAGCCTGTGTGAAGGCTGTATCAGAAGTGGAACTGAGGGTGGAGGATATCCCAGTGGTGAGGGATTTTCCTGATGTATTCCCTGAGGATTTACCGGGACTACCTCCTGATCGTGAGGTAGAGTTTGTTATTGATCTGGTTCCGGGGACAACACCGATTTCGAAGGCACCGTATAGAATGGCACCGACAGAGCTGAAAGAATTGAAAGAGTAGTTGTAGGAGCTGTTAGATAAGGGGTTCATTCGGTTCGGTGTGTCACCCTGGGGAGCACCAGTTTTGTTTGTGAGGAAGAAGGATGGCTCGATGAGACTGTGCATCAACTATCGAGAAATAAATAAAGTAACTATCAAGAATAAATACCCGCTCCCGCCTATTGACGATTTGTTTGACCAGTTACAGGGAACACAGATCTTTTCAAAGATAGATTTACACTCCAGGTACCATCAGGTGAAAGTCAGGGCGGAAGATGTTCTGAAGACGACATTCAGAACACGATATGGTCACTATGAATTTCTAGTTATGCCGTTTGGATTAACGAATGCTCCAGCAGTGTTTATGGATCTTATGAACAAGGTTTTTCACCAGTGCTTGGACCGGTTTGTGGTAGTATTTTTTGATGATATACTGGTGTATTCGAAGAGTCTAGAGGAGCATAAGGAGCATCTGAGTATAGTGTTGCAGGTATTGCGAGAGAAGAAGCTATATGCGAAGCTCAAGAAGTGTGAGTTCTGGCTGGAACAGGTTACCTTCCTTGGACACGTTATATCCAAGGGTGGTATTTCTGTTGATCCGAGTAAAATTGAGGCGGTAGTAGAATGGGTACAACCAAAGAACGTGCACGAGATCAGGAGTTTCCTGGGATTGGCTGGGTACTACCGCAGGTTTGTTGAGGGCTTTTCTCGATTGTCAGGCCCGTTGACCAGATTGACCAGGAAAGGAGCGAAGTTTGAGTGGTCTGATGAATGTGAACAGAGCTTCCAGGAGTTGAAGCAGCGACTCATCACTGCGCTTGTGTTGACGATTCCTTCAGGAGAAGAGGGGTTCGTAATTTATAGTGATGCGTCCCATAAAGGGCTCGGATGCGTATTGATGCAGCGGGAGAGAGTGATAGCCTATGCCTCATGACAGTTGAAAGAATATGAGAAGAACTACCCCACCCATGATCTAGAGTTGGCAGCGGTTGTTTACACACTGAAGATTTGGTGGCACTATCTATATGGGGGTAGGTGTGAGATATTTACTCACCATAAAAGCTTAAAGTATTTCTTCACGCAGAAGGAATTGAATATGAGGCAGAGGAGATGGCTGGAGCTAATAAAGGATTATGATTGCACTATTAGCTACCACCCGAGAAAGGCTAATGTGGTTGCTGATGCTTTGAGTCGGAAATTAGTGGAATCATCTGTATCTGCAGTGGAGATTCAGCATCCGATTCATATGGATCTGGAGAGGCTCGGTGTGGAGCTGGTAGAGGGCGATCACCAAGCATTCATTGCTAACTTGGTTTTGCAGCCGACTCTACAGGAGAGGATTAAAGCAGCTCAGAGGAATAATGCAGAACTAGTAGAGCTTATGGGAAAGGTACAGGATGATCAGGAACCAGAGTTCAGCATTTTAGATGATGGAGCCCTGAGGTTCCATACCAGGTTATGTGTTCCTGCCGATCCTGAGATCAAGAAAGTCATTCTGGAGGAAGCACATCGATCCCTATATACTGTACATCTGGGTAGCACTAAAATGTACAGGGATCTCCGAGAGTCCTTCTAGTGGAGCAACATGAAGAGGGAGATAGCTCAGTTTGTGGGTCAGTGTTTGACGTGCCAGCAAGTGAAGGCTGAGCATCAGAGACCGGCGGGATCGTTGCAGCCACTCCACATTCCTGAGTGGAAGTGGGAGCATATAGCGATGGATTTCGTCTCAGGATTACCGCCAGCATTGCATGGACAGGACTCTATTTAGGTAGTGGTGGATCGATTGATGAAGACTGTCCACTTTTTGCCGATCAGAGTTAGCTACTCCATGGACAGATTGGCTGAGTTATACATCCAGGAGATAATTAGGCTCCACGGTGTCCCAGTGTCCATAGTTTCAAATAGAGACCTACGGTTCACATCTCGTTTTTGGAAGAGCCTCCAAGGGGCCATGGGTTCTCAGTTGTCGTTCAGCACAGCTTTTCATCCTCAGACAGATGGACAGACAGAGAGAACGATACAGATTCTAGAGGATATGCTGCGAGCATGTGTGCTGGACTTTGGAGGTCGTTGGATGCAGTATTTGCCACTGGTTGAGTTTGTGTATAATAACAGCTACCAGGCTAGCATTGGGATGGCACCGTATAAGGCACTATATGACAGGAGGTGTCGATCCCCACTGTACTGGGATGAGGTTGGTGAGAGACAGGTATTGGGGCCAGAGCTGATACAGCAGACTTAGGATAAAGTCAGACTCATCAGAGATAGGATCAAGACAGCGCAGAGCCGGCAGAAGAGTTATGCTGATACTCGTCGGCTAGAATTGGAGTTTGACACAGGAGATCACGTGTTCCTGAAGGTGGCACCGCTGAAGGGTGTTATGAGGTTCTGGAGGAAGGGTAAGCTGAGCCCTAGGTTTATTGGATCATTCGAGATTCTTGAGAGAGTGGGTCCAGTTGCCTATCGTTTGGCATTACCACCGGTCCTATCTAGGATCCATGACGTATTCCACGTTTCTATGCTGAGGAAATACATCCCAGACCCCTCCTATGTGATTAGATATGAAGCATTGGAATTGGGTGATACTTTAGCTTATGAGGTAGTGCCAGTGCAGATTCTTGATTGGAAGGAACAGGAGCTACACATGAAGAAGATTTCACTGGTAAAAGTTTTGTGGCGCAACCATGCCATTGAAGAGGTTTCCTAGGAATTAGAGGATTAAATGCGCTAGAGATATCCGCACTTATTCAGTGGAGTTTAGAGCTGAGCCAGTCAAGTGAATGGAATAGTATTGTAGTTTTTATTTGTATAGTGTAACGTAAGATAGATAGAGTTTTTAGTTTTGAAACGTGAATGGTTTTGAGAGAATTTTGAATAGTTGTAATCTCTCAAAGCCCTCGTTGTAACCACAGTATTCCTTCGCCATAAATGAGGGTAATTAATAAAAATTGGAAGTGTTTCGCTAAGGAAAATAGGAGAATGACAAATTTCAAGGACGAAATTTTTATAAGGAGGGGAGAATGTAAAAACCCAAAAAAAAAAAAAGAAAATATAATAGATTAGTGGATTGATTTCCAAAATAAAAAAATAAAAAATAATTAATTAATTAATTAATCAGATTTAAAAGAAAAAGAAAAAAAATTAATTAAAATTTATTTTTATTTTATTAATAAAATATATTATTATTAATATTAATTAAATATATTATTATATTAATATATATATATATATATATATATATATATATATATATTACATCACCTGAAGCTTAAGGTAGCTTCAGGTGATTTTGAAATTGGCGCACCCCCCCCCCCCATCTTCTATCTTCTTCTTCTTTTATTTTTTTTTCTTTTCTCTGCTATTCTCCTGCAACTCTCTGAACTCTCTCTCTCTCTCCTCACATTCTCTCTCCCTCTCTCCTCGATTTCGTGACGGATTTTCGCCTGATCGAAAATCCGAAGATACCACTGGACTCCATTCGCCGCTGCCGTCATTTCTACCGGAGCGGATCGGTGGTAGGAGCGGTGTAAGCGTATTCACTAGGGTATTCATGTTGCCACATAGCTGTATTTAGTTTATTTTCCCTTACTGAGAAGTGTCTCACCCCCGAACATTAAATGATTTTCAAGAAATCCAGTAAGACCGGCGGGCTAGAGCCGCCATTGAGTTATTGGAGCTTCCCTACTAGAAGGGTAAGCATTGAACTAGGATCGGGAGTTTTTGTTATTTAATCCTAGTGTTATTTTGACTTTTGGAGGTTGTATATCATAACAGTATTTTGATGTTATAGAAAGCTCTGGTATTATGTTTTATGATTGGATGTTGGAGATTTTATGTTTACTGCTGTTAGGTTTTCCTCTGTGTTTGACAGGTGTCCCCACTACCCACGGGTTCGGGTTGACCATTTTATTTATTATGTGATATTTTATGTTAATAAATTGAGGAACGTTACATGTGTAATTGATTAAACTGCTTTAATTAACTTCTGATATTACTTGCACTAGATTGACTATAAGGTTGTGAACATACTGCTGTTAGGAGGAACACCTAGGGGATAGAAATTTAAAAATACCAATTCACCCCCCCCCCCCCCTTGGGATAATGGTAAAACTAAAAAATTTGTAGAGACTTTAGTGAAGTGGCCTCACCTCTCCAGCTACTCCTACGCAGCATTGCAGCCACATCAAACTCTCTTGTAGATAGGATTTGATTCATACTCTAAAACAAGACATGGTAGGCCCATGACCTAGTAATTTCTCCTCCCCATGTTATTTTTGCCTCATCCTTTAAAAATTGTAGCAGCATTCTTAATTTGACAACATACAGTAGGTAAAAATATGTTTTTTGTTTTTTTTACACTAAAGACAGGTGACATTCAATTTTTGTTCTGCATCCACTGACAGGAAACTATAAACATGTGATCTCTATGTTTTATGCTGCAAGTTTAACCAAAACAATTCATCCCTAAAGTAGCCTTTAAGAACCTGACTGTCTAAAGATTAACAAGAGCTCAATTACCTGTAATGCGACAAGATGATAAAACAACCCCTTCCACTGAGCAAAATACTTCTAACCGTTTAAATCTTGCTGCTCACAAGGGGTTGAAAATATCACATATTTTTTAAAAAAAAATATAGAAAAGTTCATCATTGACAAAATTAGCAAATTAAGTATCCCTAGGCGACCTCCCCAAACAAACCGTAAAGTACCAAGCTTTTGGATCCACTTTACAATCAATAAACATCAAAAACTTAATTTGTCAAGTGAAGTGTTGATGATCCACCATATGCTCCTAGTTTCCCAAGCATAAAACAACAACAGTAACAAAAGTCTAAAAGAGTAAAATGAAATGAAAACTTATTTAGCAAATTTGTAGGACATGAGGGAAAATATGAAGAAATATTTTCGTTTTTGGTCGTTTAGAAAAGTACGAAATAAAATAAAAATTTAGTAAATTAATGGATAGAAAAATTTTGTTTTACTCTTAATTAAGCTAGATTTTTCTTAAATTTTAAGTTATATTTGAAAGATATTTCACAATTTTTAATTATATTTAAATAACATTTTGTTCCTAATTATGGTGGGCAAATACAATTAGAATGTTCATTTGACATAACATTCTTAATTATGGTGAGCAAATACAATAAAAATAATAATTTCCTTCTATTTTGTTCCCTTCCCTTCAATAAAATTCTTGATATACTGACTTCTATTGAAAAGAAAAAATAGCAAAATCATCCCAGAAACACAATAAATATATATTGTAAGTTCTAAGTTCTAACCATAGAAATTAACTATATCGAATTCAAGCCATACAACTACATCTCACATCTCTCACATTTCGAATTTAAGACCAATAATATAAAAATTTCAATATTGATGAAAATTATTTACCATTACTTCTAAACTAAAGCATACCTCTATATTATATATTTCTTTTTCTAGCCATTTATTACATGTGTTCAGCTTGAAAAAAGAATTTTTTTTCTTTTTCAAAACAAAAACAAAAGCCTTTTATTTCTATTATAGGATTAAAATATAAATGGCTAATATATTAGAAAAATTAAAATTTAAATAGAATTACTGTATCATTAGAAATAAAAGAAATATATATATATACTCTTTATTTCTTAAAAGAAAACAAACTTTCTTACATCTCATTCTGGGAAAATATTTTAGCCTCTCTGATCTTATATTAATCATATCTTATGGTATGCATGAATGGAATAAAATAAAATAAAATTTGTCTTTATAATTGTATATACTTATCATATAATTTTTTTTTTATTTCATTCCAGTACCAAACATTGAGCTAATATTGATTTAAGCAATGAAAACAATATAGTTAGTGCAAGCACTTAAAAACTGATAAAAAAAAAAAAAACAAATTCTGAGCAATCCTAGAAACATACCTTGAAGGCTAGATTTGGCGATTGATCTCCTCAGCAAAGGCAACGGACCCGAAGCATCGGCGGCGGCGACGAAGAGATGGAGAGACTGATAGAGAGAAACCAGAGAGATTGAGGGATGGAGAGACAAAGAGAGAGACCGAAGAGACAAAGAGAGAGGGAGAGATTGAGAGATGGAGAGACAGAGAGAGAGAACAGAGAGACAAAGAGACAGGGGGAGATTGAGAGATGGAGGGAAATGTTCAGGCTTAGAGGGAAAGCAGTCAGATTGGGGAATCCGCGTGTGGTTTTTTAGTATCAAACTATTAGTGACGAATCTTAAATTCGTCACTAATAGTGTTTAATAAATTTTATTTTTCTTTAAATAAGGGAAATATTAGTGACGATTCTCAAATCCATCACTAATAAGGGGCCAATATTGACGAATTTGCATATTCGTCACCAATACTCTGTAACAAAAATTTTTATTTTTTTTAAATAAGGGAAGTATTAGTGACGGTTATCAAATCCATGACTAATGAGGAACCAATAGTGACTAATATACAAATTTGTCACTAATAGTCTGAAACAATTTTTTTTTTTATTTTTTTTGTAAATAAGGGAAGTATTAGTGACGGTTCTCAAATCCGTCACTAATAAGGGGTCAATAGTGACAAATTTGTATATTCGTCACTAATACTCTAAAACAAAAATTTTTATTTTTTTTTTAAACTAAGGGAAGTATTAGTGACTGTTCCCAAATCCATGACTAATAATCGTCCAATAGTGATGAATTTGTATATTCATCACTAATACTTTAAAACAAAATTTTTTATTTTTTTTAAATGAGGGAAGTATTAGCGATGATTTCCAAATCCGTTACTAATAATAGACCAATAGTGACAAATACACAAATTCGTCACTAATAGTCTGAAACAAAATTTTTTTATGTTTTTTTAAATAAGGAAAGTATTAGTAACAGTTCTCAAATTCATCACTAATAAGAGGCCAATAGTGACGAATTTGGATATTCGTCACTAATATTCTAAACTAATTTTTTTTTTTTAAAAAAGGGACGTATTAGTGACGGTTATCAAATCAGTCACTAATAATGGGTCAATAGTGATGAATTTGTATATTCATCACTAATACTCTGAAACAAAAATTTTTATTTTTTTTAAATAAGGGAAGTATTAGTGACGGTTCCAAAATTCATCACTAACAATAGGCCAATAGTGACGAATATACAAATTCGTCACTAATAGTCTAAAACAAAAATTTTTATTTTTTATAAAAATGATAGTAGTGATTGTTATTTAATCGTCACTAATGAATATCTTTCAGTGACAGATTTAATTCGTCACTGATACTGTAGAAATCATCACTAATACTTTTCTGGGATAATTTCTGCGCAAAAAAATGTTTTCCCTTAATTTTTTTTCAGTTTGTAGTGACGAAATTATTAGTGATAGATTCATTTCATTATTAATAGTGTCGTATTAGTAACGGTTACTAAAACCATCACTAGTACCCACTTTTAGTGACGAAATTGAATCTGTCACTGATAAATTCATCACTAAAAACTAGCTTTTTGTAGTGCCTCCATCCACTGTTGACGCATACCATTATCCCTCGTTCTCTCATCTCCATCATTTTCCTTCTCCGGTCTTGTCAACCGCTGTCATCTTCACCCACTTCGACCACCCTCTTGTAAATCCAAAACCCACAACACTTCCCTATCCATCCATTCTCTTGATAGCTCTCTCTCACTCTTCTTCTCCCTCCAGCTCCAAACTTCTACACGACCATCCTCCATCTTCACCTGTGCTTGGCTGGGGCGCCATCTTCTTCTCTCCCTTACAACACTCACAAACATGGCATTGGGAGCCTCCAGAAACATTCCCTCTTCCTACCATCTCCCTTACGCCTCTCATGGCCATATAAGCCCTCATGGACAGCCTCTGCAACTCTGAACGTAGCTACCTCCTACAGCCACCCACGGTCAGCAAAACCCCTCCAACATCATCTCTTTGTTCTAGCAGCAGTCCTTGCTACCTCTACACGTGCCCAACCCAGACTAAAATGCAGCCACTGAACTGCTTTCAGCCATCCTCACTGACAACCTAACCATCCTTGCTCAATCTCTCTGCCCTCTACCTGACAACCAGTGCCGTCAACTGCCATCACCGTCGCCCCTTGCCACTTGCCATCGCCATCTCTGTCGCCTCCCTATCATTGATCCCGACCTCCTTCAAGATCTCTGCATCACAGATCGCTCCTCCGGAGTGAAGCTAATTGGATTCCCTTACTACAATCGGCTAGGCACAACCTCCACCCTTCTTCCTCCAAGCTGACGGCATAAGTTATACTGCCCCCACCTCTATTTCTACCTCCTTGCTCCCTTGTCCTTGCCATGTGTTTGAAAAATGTTGTGTCGAGCACTCCACTTGTGCGAAACACCAATACTACAACTAATTCTATTGAAAATATAAATAAATAAAGCAAATGTAGAAACTAATAATGAAAGAGAGTAAAAAGAACAAGACAAGAATTTAATGAGGTTCGGTACAGAATTACCTATGTCCTTGGGCACCAATGATCAATCCACTACTTCTTGACAAAGTACAACTTTGGGGTGTGCTTTACAAATGGAGAGTTGAACTCTTTATATAACTTCAACCTCAAGTCCAAAAAACACTTCTCACCAATGTGGGACAAATAATACAAAAAAATCAAAACAACTTTTTATACCAATGTGGAACTATTCTACTAATGTGGGACAAAAAAATAACAAATCTCCACTTTGATGATAAATTCAACAAATTTTTCTGTCACTAACATTTGCTGAAGTTCCACATCATCGATGCCTTCCAAAAATATTCAAATTTGCAGGATATTGAACAAGTCCAAACAATGTTTGAACTTGATTGTTGTCACAATCTTGGTCAACATATCTGCGAGATTTTCAGTTGTAGCAATCTTCTAAAGAAGTATCTTGCCTCCATCAATAATATCCCGCATAAAATGAAACCGAACGTTGATGTGCTTTGTTCATGCATGGTAGACTTGGTTCTTTGCCAAATGAATAGCACTCTAGCTATCACAGAACACAACTATAAGCTTCTGAACAACTCCCAAATTTTCAAGTAAACCCTGCAACCAAATAGCTTCCTTAACAACCTCTGAATTTATCATGTACTCTGCTTCTATTGTAGACAAGGCAATGGTAGACTGTAAGGTAGACCTCTGACTCACTGGACCATTAACAAATGTAAAAACATATCTAGTAGTTGATCGACGTTTATCTAGATCTCCTGCAAAATCAGAATCCACATATCCAACAACCCGTTGTTCAATAGTATTATTTTTCTCAAATACTATACCAACATTTATCGTATTTATAATATATCTCAAAATCCATTTCACAGCTTGCCAATGTCCTTTACCCGGATCATGCATGTACTTGCTCACTATACTAACAACTTGTGAAATATCAGGTCTAGTACAAACCATTGCATACATCAGAATACCAACAACACTTACATAAGGAACTTGTGACATATACTTACGTTCCTCATCTAATTTAGGAGATAAAACTACACTAAATTTGAAATGAGGAGTAAGAGGAGTGCTTACTGGTTTTGATTGCTCAGACGTGCCAAAACTCTGTATGACCTTCTTCAAATACTGTTTCTTAGACAAACTAACTCTTCCTCTCATTCTGTCTATGCGAATCTCGATGTCAAGTATCTTCTTTGCTTCACCAAGATCTTTCATCTTAAACTCTTGATTTAACTGACTTTTCAACTTGTTTTCTTTGCTATTCTCTGAAGCTATCAACATATCATCAACATACAAGAGTAAATATATAAAAGATCCATTTTGTAGTTTGCGAAAATAAACACAATGATCATGTTTATTTCTGATGTACTTCTAACCGATCATAAACTGATGAAATCATTTGTACCACTATCTTGGAGACTATTTTAAATCATACAACAATTTACCCAATTTACATACCCAATTTTCTTTTCTAGTAACCTAAAATCCGTCTGGTTGAGTCATATAGATTTCCTCTTCTAAATCACCATGTAAAAATGCAGTTTTTACATCGAGCTGAACTAGTTCAAGATCGAATTGTGCTACCAAAGCCAACAAAATTCGAATGGAAGACTATTTAACAACTGGAGAAAATACCTCATTATAATCAATGCCTTCCTTCTGTGCATAGCCCTTAACTACCAATCTACTTTTGAAGCGAACATTATTTGTATATGGAAATCCTTCTTTCTTTACATAAACCCATTTGCAACCAATTGCTTTCCTACCCTTAGGCAGTTGGGCTAGCTCCCAAGTCTGATTCTAATGAAGAGACTGCATTTCTTCATCCATCGCTTTTTTCCACTTGTCTGATTCAGAGTTCCTCATTGCTTCTTTGAAAGTGTAAGGAACATTATCATCCACAACTGGAAGTGCATAGGTCACCACATCAGTATACCGAGGAGGTTTTTGAATGAAACAATTGATTTTTGTTGCAATGAAGATTCTCGAATTGAAATCTCCTCTTCTTGTACACTATTCCCCACCGCAATTGGAGAGTTACCTTGTGTAGTCTCATTTCTCACTGGGTTTTCCAAAATTGTCTCAACCTCCATCTATTGTTGAGTACCATTGGTCTTCTCTTTAACTCGTGACTCCTTGGGTATTGTTTTCTTCATCATCGCAAGTTCATCAAAAGTTACATCCTTAGTTAAAATCATTTTTTTCATCTCTAAACACCAAAGACTGTATCCTTTGACTCCTGCACTTATCCCCAAGAATATTGCTTTCTTGGTTCTTGGATCCAACTTAGATTCTTTAACATGATAATAAGTCATAGTACCAAATACATGCAAAGAGTCATAATCCCTAGCAGGTTTTCCAGACCATGCCTCATAGGGTGTTTTTCTCCCAATTTTAGATGATGGTAGACGATTGATGAGACGACACACATATCTAACAGCCTCAACCCAAAACCTTTTTTTCTAACCCAACATTAGACAACATACATGGAACTTTCTCCAGCAAAGTTCAATTCATGTGCTCTGCTACCCCATTCTACTGTGGTGTATCTCTAACTGTGAAGTGTCGAGCAATACCTTCATCCTGACATACCTTCATAAACGGGTCACTCTTGTATTCACCACCATTATCTAATTTGAGTCGTTTAATCTTTCTGTTAGTTTGACTTTCAACTAATTTTTTCTACTTAAGGAAAGTACCACACACTTCATTTTTATGCTTCATAGAATACACCCAAACTCTTCTAGAAAAATCATCAATAAAAGTGACAAAATAATGCATACCACCCAATGAAGCTTTTTTTATAGGCCGCCATATATTTGTATGGATGTAGTCTTAAATGCCTTCAGTCTGGTGGATTGCAGTGCCAAATTTCACTCTAGTTTGTTTTCTTAGAATGCAATGTTCACAAAATTCAAGTTTGCACACCTTTGCACCCTTTAACAAACCTCGCTTAGCTAATTATTGTAAAGATTTTTCTCCTACAAGTGCTAATCGCATATGCCATAAATTAGTTGTATCTGAACCTCCATTTTTCTCAGAAACAACAACTGCTGAGCTAGTAATTGTACCTTGTAAATAATACAAGTTATTTTTCCTTATTCCTTTCATCACCACCAGCGCACCTGATTTAATTTTTAAGGTTCCATCTTTGAAAGTGATAGTGAACCCTTTAGATTCTAAGGCACCCAATGAAATCAAATTTTTTCTTTAAGCTTGGAACATACCTAACATCAGTCAAGGTTTTAATAGTTCCATCTTGACATTTCAATTGTATTGATCTTATTCCAATTGTTTTACAAGTACTATCATTTCCCATAAAAACAACTCGACCATCTAATTCTTCAAAATTAGAAAACGATTCCCTATTGGGACACATGTGATAGGAACATCTAGAATCCAAAATCCACTCACCAAAAAAAATGTGATGAAGATGTTCCAATAAGAGAAAAATATGACTCACTTCCATCATCATTGGTTATATTGACATTAGAATGTGCTTTGCCCTTATTCTTTTACTGTAATTTAGGGCAATTTTTCTTCCAATGTCCTTTCTCATGACAAAAGGCACATTCATCTTTAGTAGGTCTCCCATGAGATTTACTCCTCCCATAAGATTTACTTCTCCTTCCAGGCTTACGACTCTGAGAATGTCCCCTTATTGTTAGTGCTTCTGTTGTTTCCTTATGGACCTTCTGATCCTTCTTTCTGCATTCAGTACTAATCAATGCAGTACAAACAACATCAAAAGTAACTTTATCTTTCCTATACAATAATGTGGTGGTCAAATGTTCATAATCATCAAGGAGAGAGTTCAGTAACAATATGACTTTATCCTCATCTTTCACCCTTTCATCCAAATTTAATAATTCGGCCAAAATTTTATTGAAAGCATTTATGTGGTCATGAATCGAAATACTTGATTGATACTGGAAGCGAAACAATTTCTTTTTCAAATAGAGCCGATTTTCTAGACTCTTGGTCATAAATGTATCTTCCAATGTCTTCCACAATTTTTTTGCAGATGTCTCCCTTATAACACAATATTTCTGATTTTTAGTGAGACACAGACGAATTGTACCACATGTCTGATGATTGATCTTTTCCCAATCTCTGCCACCTATATCCACTGGTTTATCATCCAAAGCAATATCTAATTCTTGCTGAGACAGGATGTCCATCACCTCACATTGCCATATACAAAATTATTGGTACCATCAAATTTCTCCACCTCAAACCGAGCATTAGCTATTGTCTTTGAAGTCGAAGCCAAAGGGGTTGGAGTTCATGTGGACAAAGTTTCTTCTACTGCTGCACTAGTTTTTGTCATCTTCTATATTCTCAATAGCAACTAACAAAGCAAAAGGCCTAGGATGAATAGTATGTACGAACATTATATCTACTCTGTTTTATCTTATGAAATTCTACTTTGATTAGGCCAACCTCCAGGGAGTGACTGAGCCGCAATGGTTTCTGAGCACTCGCTTAGATAAGATTTTTCTTAGGCATCAAATGTGGAATCAATGATCCTAATAGAGGAACACCTCTATATCGACACTATTCAACCTAGCTCTGATACCAATTGTTGTGTCAGGCACCCCAATCGTGTCAAACACCAATACTACAACTAATGCTATTGAAAATATAAAGAACTAAAGAAAATGTAAAAATGAATAATGAAAGACAATAAAAAGAACAAGATAAGAATTTAACGAGGTTCGGTATAGAATTACCTACGTCCTCGGGTGCCAACGATCAATTCACTATTTCTTGACAAAGTACAATTTTGAGTGTGTTTTACAAATGGAGAGTTGAGCTATTTATATAGCTTCAACCTCAAGTCCAAAAAACACTTCTCACCAATGTGGGACAAATAATACAAAATTTTCAAAACAACTTTTTATACCAATGTGGAACCATTTTACCAATGTGGAACAAAAAAGCAACAAAAAAGTCATGGTATAGACAATATCTGCTCGCCTTTGTTCACCTCAAGCCTATAGCTTTTCTCTCCCCGGTCTCACTACGCATACTCATCTGTGCCTTTGTTGGATTTTTGAGTCCAATCTCTATTTTGATGCTGACAAACCATCAGTATCTTATGTGTTCGTTTAGTGTTTGAATAGGTTGTCATTTCAGCACGAACATAAGATACCGCAAAATGGAAGCCAGTAGGGACATAAAGCTCATACTCTCCTAACGAATTCCATTGAAAATGAAGAGCAAGAGAAGAAGACATTTTGATTTTAATTTATATTGCATTTAATTTTTATATCTTTAGTCTGTAATATTGCATGCATCAGCATGATATGTTTCGAATGCTCAGAAATTCCGTAGATTGACCATAGGGACCGAATGACCTTAGGGCACCCTTCAGTAGACCAACGCCAGGTTTTTGGGCATACTTGAAAAGACCTTAGGTCCCAAGACATATGCACTAAAAAGTCCCCAACATCACCTATTATATCTGGGGAATTAAATTGGCTAAAAATTGAACTTAATTGAAAATGTTAAAAGGGTTCGAGCAACCGAACCCAAGTCGTGTAAAACGGCTCGAGCAACTGAACAAGTTAGCATGTTGACTTGGTGTTCAGGCACCCAAACCACTTTTGAGTGTATCGCCCTTGAGCACCTGAACCTATGTCAGGTTCCTTTTCAACAACCCAGGCACCCGAATGATTATGTTCAAAATGGGCTCGGGCGACCGAATTGGTCCGTTTGGTTAACTGAACTTTGAGCCGAGCACCCGAACCATGCGCCAGATGTTTCTGACTTTTGTTCAACCTACTGAACCCAGACTCGGGCGACCGAACTCTTTAAAATGGCTTTTTTAGCTGAGTCTATTCAGGCGACCAAACTAAGTTTAGCCACCTAAAACTTCTCGAGTTGGATATTTTTTATGGGCTTAAACGTCATTAATGTTTTAATTATTCTTTTTCAAAATACCGAGTGTGTCCCCAACGGTTATAATTTTTAGAAAATCTATAAGTACCCCCTCATTCCTCTAGATTTGTAACTTTGATTAACTTTAAAAACCTCTCAAATTATTTCTTAATTAAAGTTCCCCCAAACTATTTTTTCATTGCAAAACTCTTTTATTTGGGGCAAAAATCTTTGTACTCTCCCAACTCTCTTTCTTTCATTCATTGAATATTTTATACAAGAGAGCATTTTGTTTGGGTAATTTATTTTTGATTGTGTTGATTGCAAAAACATCTTTTAAGTATAAATCCTAATTTCTTCAATACCTTTTATTGCTAATCTTTGTTGGAGAAATATTTAATTTATTTTAATCTTTAAAGTTTTCATTGCTTATTCACTTCACATCAAAGAGCATATATACATTATTTTTGCAAGAAAATTATTTTAGAGCAAAACCCTAGGTTCTCCTACTTTGTATCTTTGTATTGAAATATGTTTTTGGGAGAATGTTGTTGTTAGGGTTCAAATGTGTTTGAAAGGTACCCTTACTCTACTGAGCATAACTCATATCATATTAGAGTGCATGTATTGAGCTTTATTGTGTACATTTCTGCTTGTATTTTTCAGAAGCATGTTCATGTACAAAAATGGTTTGAATGTACTGGTTGGGTTTAGCCCGTTAATTAAACAAGGGAGTCTCAGCCCCGTAAGTGAGACCGGTTCGGTTCAGCCCAAAAATTGAACTAGGGAATCTCAGCCCCGTAAGTGAGACTAGTTTGACTCAGCCTAGTAATTGAGTTGGGGTTTTCCTCGCCCCGTAAAGAGAGGAAGTAAACGGCTTTTGCTCCACCCGGTTAAGTGAGCAGGTTTAGTGGAATCCTTGGGGGGTATGCCCAAGGCAGAGATGTAGGCAGTATTGGCCGAACCTCGTTAACAAATCTGTGTGTCATTCTTTCTTTATCTTATTTAAATTCTCGCACTTAAATTTTAGTATGTGTATGCTTGTACATGTTTTGTTACGACCATCTTGCATGCACACAAAACCAATTTAAATGAGATATGCAGCACATGTGTATGTATGCACACACTGATAACTTAATCGTTGTACATACACATTTTCAATATTGAATGAGATATGAACTGTGGCGAATCTGTGTAATTGTTTAAATTAGAGAAAATTTTTTTAAAACCCAATTCACCCCCCTCTTGGGATCACACCAATTCCAATAGCCTTACTCATCATCAATCGCTTCCGTTGAATTCCTCTGCGAGCTGAACTCGCCTATTGAAACTGATATTTTCATACGGGTTCCTGGTTTTATTTGCAGATAATCGGCAAGTAAGGAGTTGAAACAGTGTTGACAAAGTTGAAGAAGCTCAAGGGCAGAGCACTATGCCCAAATGGTTCAGGTATTTGGGCTAAGGAAGCTCTTGATCGACCCGTTAGATGGCCTTGGTTCATAGTGCTGGCATTCCTTTTATATGCATGGAGAACAGTTTTGTGGGTACGATATAACTAGAGGAGGCACCAAACAGCCATGAGGGGAACACTTAACACACACTTTGCACACATTGTTCACACGCTTTGCACACACACACTGTTCACACACGCTACTCACACACCTACACCCATACGAACTCACTCACTAACTCATTCCCTAACTCATATACTAACTCATTCCCTAACTCCTATACTAACTCATGCATCAACTCATATGCTAACTCATATACTAACTCGTGCATTAACTCATATGCTAACTCATACTATCTCATGCTAACTCTCATAGTGACTTATGCTAACTCACGCTAACTCATTCACTTCCCCCACACATTTACACATACCTCTTACACACACTCACACACACTTCTCACATGCATTATCCACACACATCTGCACACATTTTACACACTTCTTACACACTTATCCACACACATTTTACACACTTATCCACACACATTTACACACATTTTACACATATTGTTTACACCCACTTATCCACACACATCTACATACACATTTTACACGTATTGTTTGCACGCACTTATCTACACACATCTACACACACTCTTACACACACTGTTAGCACACACTTTTACACACTGTTAACAGACAACTGCAAACACTTTCATGGTTGGCCCACTGAACCAATTTCACAGCGGTTTTCTTATTTTCTTTATTTATTTATTTTTATATTTAATTATTTATTTGCTTCAAAATTCTAGAAAATATGGAAAAATTCAGAACATTTAGAAAAAAGTAGAAAAATATTTTTGAGGGCGAAAAATTGTATTTGCACACTCTTTATCCCGAATAATTCCAAAAAACCTCCTAGGAATTTCAAAAATATGTATATCATTTAATATTTGGAAAAATCTCATAAATTTTAAAAAAAATCTGTGAGTTTATTTTTGTTAAATAGTTTCTTGATTTTTCCATTCCCTATGATTTCAAATAGGGTGTTGACTCTACGAGTCCAATCTTGTTTTGATAATGACAAATCACTTGATATTTGATCTGTGCATTGAGTTTATGAACAGGACTTACACTAAGTATGCACGGAAAGTTAACAAATCTTGGCAAGATCCATGGAACTTAAAGAGTACGAGAATCAAGATGCAAGCGGCAAAGTTCAAGAATATCTTGGGAAAGGGTATTTAGAACTCATGTACTTATATTTTCATATGATTTAATTTGAGGCTCATTATAACTTAGAATGGTTTTAGGATTCATGCATTTCATGTACATCATTAGGAAACTCTCATGGACCTTGAAATGTTTTCAAAATCATGAAAAATATGTTTTATGAAAGACTCAAGAAAAGGAGCCAAGCATATTTTTAATTAGAAATGAAAATTTGAGAAAATTGGAACTTCGGTCGCCTGAACTCAAACCTCAGTAGTCTGAAGAATTTCTTCAGTTTCCTGAAGATTAAGTTCAGTCGCCTGAAGAATTAAATGGGAAAGACAGAACCTGGCAGAGGTACCTCGGTCGCCTGACCTTGGAACCTCAGGCGCCTGAAGTTGACACTTCAGGAGCCTGAAGTCGAGTTCGGTTGCCTGAACTCGCGGGAAAGCCTAAAAATCAGTTCTTTATTAAAAAGACACGTGAAGTATCTTATTGATCCAACGGCTGAGATTAATTCTAAGGGTAATATACTATATATTATAAATATCTAAACCCTAGAATAGTAGTTAGACACAAAAGAAAGAGAAGAACACACCTTGTTGCAAGATCATTGAAAAGTGTAATACGATTGCCTATACATCAATCTAAAATCTTCAAGCTTAGGCAAATCAAGTCAGATTTTCAAAGGGAACTTGTTTACTCTACTGGATTTCAATCGTCTAGTGAGGTTTGATCTTTCAAGTTTTTATTTCTCAAGAACCTCTCATCACATCTTGTGTTTTCTTGAGTATCTTTAGAAAGAGTTTTAGATCTTGAGTGTGCATACACATATAAAAGTTGATTTTTGTTAAAATCATTTTGTGAGAAAGTCTTGTTAGCTTGGTTAATTGATTATTGGATTCAAGAGTATATAAACATATATATATTTTCTGTTCATAGGGCCTTTTTATTGAAAAACCTAGTTTGGTGGAAAGATTGAACTTTAAAAGAAGCTTTGTGATTTTGATTGAGTTTGTATTCAAGACAAAGATTTTGTTAACTAGTTCACTTCAAATATACTTGTGCATTTTTACAAAGTAAACTAAGAACCCTAGTTAACTCCAAGGCATTTCAAATATATTTTAACTTGGGAGTTTTGATTAAATACGAATTTGTGTGTTGACACATATCATACATCAAATGATTGTATCGTTTTTCATACATTCTTGAGCTTCAAGTTATATCATATGTTAATGTGTTAGGAAATTGAATTGTACTCACAAGCTTTTGTTAGAAGCATTGTTTTGAGTGTTATTTTCAAATTTCATTGTAAACACGGTTCGGGTTGTGAACCGGGTGTGAGGAGGAAGTTGTACCTCTTGTGAGCAGCGGATAAGGAGGGAGTTGTACCTCTTGTAAGCAGCGGTTTGTAAGGGAAGCTCCGTCCCACTTTAAGGAGCAGGGTTTTTAGTGAATCCTTGAGTGGTTGCTCAAGGCGAGGACGTAGGCCAAGTCTGCTAAACCTCGTAAAATCGCGTTTGTCTTGTCTCTTCCTTTTACTCTTTATTTTCCACGTTATATTTAAAGTGAGTATATTGCATGCATAGATAGGATTGCCACACTCATACTTAATTAAGCAACAAGAAGTAGTTGGTAAATTGATTAGAAGTGTGTAAAAGGAAACTAAGTGGCTTAATTTTTTTTATATCCAATTCACCCCCCCTCTTGGGATTACACCTTAATCAACATAGGGGCATAGGCTCTTCGGAGTATTGTATTGCCTTAATTCTGAGGGAAATATTTATATTGTATATTATGTGAATATTTGTGTGGTTTATCCATTTGCATGTGCATTTTGTAAATTGTTTAAAAGGAGCAAAGTAAAAAGACTATTAAATTTAATTTGAGATAGTTATTGATTAATTAGGTACTGTTGTAAGAACCCGAAATATGAAAAATGGGTTTAAATATTAAGAGAGGGGCAGAATTGGAAATTTCCGTGTCAAAGGGCTATAAAAGGAAATTCTCATTTCTTCCAAGCTAAGCAAACTTAGATTTTTATCTCTCTCTCTCTCTCTCTCTCTCTCTCTCTCTCTCTCTCCCTCTCTCTCTCTCTCTTCTCTCTCTCTCTCTCTCTCTCTATCTCTCTCTCTCTCTCTCTCTAAACCTCTCCCTACTCCTTCTCTCTAGAATTCTTCGCCGATCGTTGACGGAATCAGAAAATGGAAGTTACCACGAGGATCATGGAAGGATTCTCTACAACTTCTACAGATTGGAGTCTCATTTCGGAGATTTTTGGGTTTTGGCGTAAAATCGAGGTAAGGCTCGGTTTTCAATTTTGATCCGGTAGATTTGTAGGTAACTGTCTTGTGAACATATTTTGTACTGTGATTTGTAGGTTTTGGAACTCGGTTCGCTGTTTAGGGACCTTGGAGTTCGGGATTTGCTTACGGGGTTAAAGTAAGGGGAACTATGTTTATATTGGTTATTTTTGAAATCGAACTCGGTGGAACTATGGTCCACAGTCCTGTGTGTGTTTTGGGTACTCATTTGGGGGGATCTAATGGGGAAAACTATGGGTTTTTCATTATTACAGTTTCGGGAAAAAGGGGGCGACGGGCTGAATCCCGGGTTTTGTTGAAAACCGAGTATATGTATGATTTATACTATGATATTGGGATGGTCATGCCTTGACTTTTTTTAAACTGTATTTGTTTGAAAAACCATGATTTAGATTACCAAATGAGTGTGGTTTGTTTGGTTATATGAGCATGCATGTGTGTGTGATATGTTGAAATGCTAGTAGGAACGCGGTTCCGAAATGATTCCCGATATTGAGTGTCCGGCTCTATATCTAAGGGCGTGAGCCTATTCCAGTAGATCAGGCCGAAGGGTGTGGATCCACTAGTTTAACACCGGTACGATGCCATGGGAGTCAGGGACTAGCCATGTGCTGGTGGCGCCGTGTTCGCAGATTGGCTATAGGCCAATGCCATATGTCGCGGGCCGATTTCGGGCCGAAGAGTGTGACAACATTAAGGATTACTGATCATGTGTATGTATTGTGACGGGGCTGCGTATAAATGGCCATCGTATGTGTGCGTGTATGCACTGTGTAAATTAGTATTGGAATGCATTTAACTGCGTATATGTTGTATCATGATAACACTCAAATGCCACACACTGATATAACGTGTGCCCTTCCTTACTGAGAGGTGTCTCACCCCTACTATATGTACATTTTTTTAGGTCCTTCGGGTAACCGGAACTAGCGTCCTAGTGTAGGGAGCGTAGTTGCCGGTGTATTGCGTTAGTGCTTGGGTAAGTGCTAGGACTGTAGTTTTGTTGGGTTGCCATTTTGAGTTGTATTTGGGCACCCAGTTTGTACGTTTTGTTAGAGCCATGTTCTTCTCTTGCATAAACTCTGGTATGGTACTGCATATGTTGATATAGAATGACTTTTTTTGCTGCATATATGATTATAATTGGATGTGTTTAGGGTGCCTGAGAACCCCACGGGGTCGAACCCTCATCCTTTGTAATGTATCTGTAATGATTTGTATGATACAGGGACAGGTTAGATTATATTTTCACCCTCGGGTCCTATTTTTGGGTTCGGGGTGTGACAGCTTGGTGTCAGAGCTAACCAGGTTACTAGATCTTGTAAACTTGGTTAGGCTTAGTTATGAGTACATACCAGAGTATAGGATGTGGATATGGGTAAAGTTGGTTGAGGGTTGTTCAGTTACTAGACCGGGAATTGTCGACAGTATTCCGTGTTTTTCCTGAGATGACGATTCTAATAAAAGCAGGGCAGATCATTGATGACCTTCATGTCGATGTGATAGGACAGACCAAGACCTGGTAGGAAGTAGTTAACACGATTAGTATAGATCATTGTGTTAACTGTATGTGTTATAGGGATACTGATAGATTCCTATTGCGTTGCAGAATGGAGCCCAAGGATAATAACCTGGGAAGTGGCTCCGAGGAGACTGTGAGTGATGAGTCTCCTTCTGTGCCTTAAGGTTTGACGAGACAGGTATTGCAGGAGATCGGGCAAAGTGTGAGGAGATGCAAGCGCTCTCCTACTACTGCGGGGTGCACCATTGAGTGGTTCACATGCATGCATCCTCCGATGTTCTCTGGAGGACCTAACCCGACAACAGCAGAGGACTGGATGGAAAAGACTAAGAGGATCTTAGAGGTCCTGCACTGCATGGATAGGCAGCGAGTTCTTTATGCTACCTTCCATCTGTCTAGGGAGGCGGGTCGATGGTGGACTGCGGTGAATCTATTGGAGAAGTAGAGAGCTGGTCCTGAGGAGATGACGTGGAGCCGATTCAAGGAGGTGTTATTTGACAGATACTTCCCGGCTTCTGTACGAGATGCGAAGGCAGACGAGTTTTCTGCGCTGACTTAGAGGGGTTTGACGGTGCAGGGGTATGTGGCTCGATACATAGAGTTGTCCCACTTTGCACCATGTATGATCTCGAGCGAGTATGAGAAGACTCGGAGGTTCGAGAAGGGTTTGAGGAAGGATATCCACAGACTAGTAGGTATGCTTCAAATCCGCGAGTTCTCGGTGTTGGTGTATAAAGCCACGGCGATCAAGACTAGTATCCGAGAGGACGAGGTGGATCAGGAATCGAGGAAGAGGACAGTACCTTTTGGTTCTCAGATAAGATCTTGTCAAGGATTGTGGAAGAAGAGGAGCAAGGGCTCGGGTTAGCGCCAGAATACCGAGCGCTATGACTCTCAGAGCCAGACTGGTGGTCGTTGTACCAGATGTCACAGGTGGCAAGAGGGAGAGTGTCGATTATTTGGGGGTAGTTGCTACAACTGTGGCCAGCCAGGTCACATGTCTCGTGATTGTCGAGCACCGAGGCAAGACGTGCCTGCAGTTAGTGGGGACCGAGGGGGTAATCAGATACCTCGAGGAACCGCTCAACGAATACACCTCCGACCAGAGTATACTCTCTTACTCCAGCGGTCGCTGAGCATGCAGGTAACGTGGTGACAGGTACCTTGTTATTGCTTTCGAATAAAGCTTATGTTCTGTTTGATTCGGGTGCAACTAATTCTTTTGTATCTGTAAATTTTGTGGGATGATGTGGGATTGAGACCCGAGATATGAATGAGGTATTAGCTGTTACTACGCTATTTGGGAGTGTATCTTTTTGTAGGAAGATGTTGATAGACTGCCCAGTGAAAATTCAGGGGAATCTGTTACCGATGAATCTTGTGGTATACGACATGTCAGGGTTCGATGTCATTCTGGGGATGGACTGGTTGTTCTCCAGTTATGCCGTGATCGACTGTCGTAGAAAAGTGGTAGTTTTCAGACCTCCTAGGAAGCAGGAGTACGAGTTCGTGGGATTGTGTGTGCGTTCAGCGCCACAGATTCTATTGGCACTACAGGCGATGAGGCTACTCTTGGACGGATGTCAAGGGTACTTAGCTTGTGTGGAGGAACCGCCGCAGGATGAGTTGAACTCGAGGATATTCGGGTAATCAGCAAATTTTCAGATGTATTCCCAGATGATTTACCCGGTTTACCTCCGGATCGTGAGGTGGAGTTTGCGATAGAGTTGCTACCTGGTAAGGCGCCGATCTCTAAAGCTCCTTACCGGATGGCTCCAGAAAAACTTCGAGAGTTGAAGGAGCAACTGCAGGAATTACTAGACAGGGGATTCATTCGACCTAGTGTTTCACCTTGGGGAGCTCCAGTACTGTTTATGAACAAGAAGGACGGGTTGATGCTGATGTGCATTGATTACCGTAAGATTAACAAGGTAACTGTGAAGAATCGTTATCCTTTACCTCATATAGATGATCTCTTTGACCAGTTGCAGGGGACACGGGTCTTTTCGAAGACGATTTGCAGTCAGGATATCATCAGGTGAGGGTTAGAGTGGAGGATGTAGTGAAGATGGCTTTCCGAACCAGATATGGCCACTACGAGTTCTTAGTCATGCCTTTTGGGTTGACGAATGATCTGGCGGTGTTCATGGATTTGATGAACAGGGTTTTCCATAAGTACCTGGATCGGTTTTTGGTGGTATTCATTGATGACATTTTGGTATACTCGAGGAGTACGGAAGAGCACGTGGAATATTTGAGGTTAGTGTTACAGATTTTGAGGGAGAAGAAGTTGTATGTTAAGTTGAAGAAGTACGAATTCTGGTTGAGTCAGATTGCGTTCTTAGGCCATGTGGTTACTGAGGATGGAATATCAGTTGATCCTAGAAAGATTGAAGCTGTAGTCGACTGGGCAAAGCCGAAGAATGTGCAGGAGATTCGGAGTTTTCTAGGACTAGCGGGTTACTATCGTCAGTTCGTAGAGGGTTTCTCTAAACTTTCTGGACCTCTGACTCGATTGACCAGGAAGGGAGTCCAGTTTGAGTGGACCAATGATTGCGAGCAGTGCTTTTAGGAGTTGAAGCACCTGCTGGTTACTGCGCTAGTGTTGACCATTCCTTCGGGGGATGGTGGGTTTGTGATTTATAGCGATGCGTCTCTAAAGAGCTTAGGATGTGTGCTTATACAGTAGGGTAAGGTTGTGGCGTATGCTTCTCGGCAACTGAAGGAGTGTGAGAAGAATTACCCTACGCATGATCTGGAGTTGGTTGCTGTTGTGTATGCATTGAAGATCTAGCGATACTATTTGAACGAGGTGCAGTGTGAGATCTTCACTGACCATAAGAGCCTAAGGTATTTCTTCACGCAAAAAGAGTTGAATATGAGGCAGAGGAGGTGGTTAGAGTTGATTAAGGACTACGATTGCACGATTAGTTATCACCCGGGGAAGGCAAATGTGGTGGCTGATGTGTTGAATCGGAATTCAGGACCTACAGCTGTATCTGCGGTTGTAACTCAGTGTGACATCAAACGGGATTTGGAGAGCTCAGGTATAGAGTTGGCAGTCGGTGATCATCAGGCTTATTTTGCTGGTTTGGTAGTCCAACCGACCCTATTTGAGCGTATAAAAGCCGCACAAGCTAGTGATGTAGAGTTGGCAGAGGCTATGAAAAAGGTACAGCAGGGATTGGCTACAGAGTTTAACATCTCTTAAGGAGGTGTGTTGACGTTTGGGACCAGACTGTGTGTTCCGAACGATTATGAGATCAGAAGGATGATTCTAGAGGAGGCGCATCGTTCTATGTATATGGTACATCCTGGTAGTACAAAGATGTATCAGGACTTGTGCGAGACCTTCTGGTGGTCTGGTATGAAGAGACAGATTAGTCAGTTCATGGAGCAGTGTCTGACGTGTCAGCAGGTGAAAGCTGAACATTAGAGGCCGGCAGGGCCGTTGCAGCCTTTGCCTATTCCGGTGTGGAAATGGGAGCATATTTCCATAGATTTTGTGACCGGTTTGCCACCAACGCTTCATGGGCAGAATGCTATTTGGGTGATCATGGATAGATTGACGAAATCTGCTCATTTCATACCGATGAAAGTTAGCTATCCTTTAAGTAGGTTAGCAGATTTGTATGTGCATGAGATTATAAGAATGCACGGGATACCGGTGTCCATAGTATTAGATCGAGACTTGAGGTTTACTTCCCAATTCTGGATGAGCTTGCAGGAGGCATTGGGGACGAAGCTTACTTTCAGTACAATGTTCCACCCCCAGACTGATAGGCAGTCGGAGAGGACGATACAGATATTGAAAGATATGTTATGAGCTTGTGTGTTAGATTTAGGTGGTAGCTAGATACAGTTTATGCCACTTGTGGAGTTTACTTATAACAACAGCTTCCAATCTAGTATCGGGATGGCACCGTTCGAGGCTTTCTATGGTCGGAGGTGTTGATTTCCTTTGTGTTGGGATGAGGTTGGTGAACGTTAGGTGTTAGGACCTGAACTTGTGCAGCAGGCGTCTGAGAAGGTGGGTTTGATCTGGGAGAGGATTAAATCGGCTTAAAGTCGGCAGAAGAGTTATGCAGATGTTCGTCGCCGTGAGTTAGAGTTTGAAGTGGGAGGTAAGGTATTTCTACGTTTTGCTCCAATGAAAGGAGTGATGAGATTCGGCAGGAAGGGCAAGCTGAGCCCGAGGTATATCGAACCATTCAAGGTACTTGAGCGAGTGGGTCTGGTAGCCTACAGAGTTGCATTACCTCCAGCACTTTCGAGGGTCCATGATGTGTTTCACATCTCCAAGTTGAGGAGGTACGTGTTGGATCCTTCACATGTAATTAGTTATGATGAGTTGGAAATTGGGAATACTTTAGCGTATAAGGAGATACCTGTTCAGGTTTTGGACCGTAAAGTTCAGAAGCTTCGTACCAGAGAGATATCGTTAGTGAAGGTATTGTGGCGAAACCACAAGGTTGAGGAAGCTTCTTGGGAATTGGAAATGGAAATACGCCGGAAGTATCCATAGTTATTTTGAGAACTTGTACATGATCCTACTATGGTTTGGGATAAGTGGTTAGTCGTAAGGAGTGTGAGTATTGTGAACTCCCGAGATTGTTGTATATGTAACCACAGTATTCCTCTGCCATAAGTGAGGGTATGTATGTGTATGTGTAAGATGGGACTGTGCTGTGGTGATCGCTAGTTCGCTCTTGAGTTGTGTCTATGTGTATGTGTATGATGGGACTGCACTGTGGTGATCGCCAATTCGCTCTTGAGTTGTGTGTATGTGTATGCGTATGATGGGATTGCACTGTGATGATCGCCAATTCGCTCTTTAGTTGTGTCTATGTATTTGATTGTATGTGTGAATCTGGGAATGAGAGATTGCAAATTTCGAGGACGAAATTTTTGTAAGGAGGGGAGATTGTAAGAACCTGAAATATGAAAAATGGGTTTAAATATTAAGAGAGGGGCAGAATTGGAAATTTCTGGATCAAAGGGCTATAAAAGGAAATTCTCATTTCTTCCAAGTTAAGTAAACTTAGATTTTTATCTCTCTCTCTCTCTCTCTCTCTTTTTAAACCTCTCCCTACCCCTTCTCTCTAGAATTCTTCGCCGATCGTTGACGGAATTGGAAAACGGAAGCTACCACGAGGATCGTGGAAGGATTCTCTACAACTTCTACGAATCGAAATCTCATTTCAGAGATTTTTGGGTTTCGGTGTAAAATCGAGGTAAGGCTCGGTTTTCAATTCTGATCTGGTAGATTTGTAGGTAACTGTCTTGTGAACATATTCTGTACTGTGATTTGTAGGTTTTGGAACTCGGTTCGCTGTTGAGGGACCTTGGAGTTCGGGATTTGCTTACGGGGTTAAGGTAAGGGGAACTATGTTTATATTGATTACTTTTGAAATCGAACTCGGTGGAACTGTGGTCCACGGTCTTGTGTGTGTTTTGGCTACTCATTTGAGGGGATCTAACGGGGAAAACTATGAGTTTTTTATTATGACAGTTTTGGGAAAAATGGGGCGACGGGTTAAATCCCGGGTTTTGTTGAAAACCGAGTATATGAGTGATTTATACTGTGATATTGGGATGGTCGTGCCTTGACTTTGTTTAAACTGTATTTGTTTGGAAAACCATGATTTAGATTACCAAATGAGTGTGGTTTGTTTGGTTATATGAGCATGCATGTGTGTGTGATATGTTGAAATGCTAGTAGGAACGCGGTTCTGAAATGATTCCAAGTACTGAGAGTGTCCGACTCTATATCCAAGGGCGTGTATTTTACCGCCTGCCATGTGGGCAAGAGTGTCCGGCTCTATATCCGAGGGCGTGAGTCTATTCCGACAGATCAGGCCGAAGGGTGTGGATCCCCCAGTTTAGCACCAGTACGATGTCATAGGAGTTAGGGACTAGCCATGTGCCGGTGGCCCCGTGTTTGCGGATTTGCTACTGGCCAACGCCGTATGTCGCGGGCTGGCTTCAGGCCGAAGAGTGTAACGACACTGAGGATTATTGATCATGTGTATGTATTGTGACGGGGCTGCGTATAAATGGCCGCCATATGTGTGCGTGTATGCACTGTGTAAATTAGTATTGGAATGCATTTAATTGTGTGTATGTTGTATCATGATAACATTCAAATGCCACACACCGATATAACCTGTGTCCTTCCTTACTGAGAGGTGTCTCACCCCTACTATACGTACATTTTTACAGGTCCTTCGAGTAACCAAAACTAGCGTCCTGGTGTAGAGAGCGTAGTGGCCGGTGTACTGCATTAGCGCTTGGGTAAGTGCTAGGACTATAGTTTTGTTGGGTTGCCATTTTGAGTTGTATTTGGGCACCCAGTTTATACGTTTTGTTAGAGCCATGTTCTGCTCTTGTATAGACTCTGGTATGGTACTGCATATGTTGATATAGAATGACTTTTTCCGCTGTATATATGATTATGATTGGATGTGTTTAGGGCGCCTGGGAACCCCACGGGGTCGGATCCTCATCCTTTGTATTGTATCTGTGATGATTTGTATGATATAGGGACAGGTTAGATTATATTTTCACCCTTGGGTCCCATTTCCGGGTTCGGGGCGTGACAACTGTTCGTAGAACGAGCGTGTAAGGGGTACTAATACCTTCCCCTCGAGTAACCGAACTCCGGATCCCTGCTTTGGTAATGCAGACTGATCTACCCTTAATGGAGTAGTAATCAAGTGTTCTAACCACACTCTAAAATGTTAGTGGTGACTTCATCACATCAATTTTTTCACGAAAATATCAAAATAACCACTTTTTATCTTGCCCGTCCTGAGGCACCCTCGCTCCATGGGACGTCGTGACATGATGTACACTCATTGTAACAGTTTTTATGTATATAATTTTTCATTTTCTTAACAATTATAGGAATTGATCCTCAATTATGGTTCAATATTATGTGTGACAAAAATTAATTACAAAGCTCTCACAGGAATTCATGCATGATTTTTCTAGAATTTTTTTTTTTTAAAAATTATTAGAAACTTTCAATGACGATTTTATAACTGTCACTAAAAGTTGGGCAGTAGTGACTGCTTTAGAATCGTCACTAAAAGTGTCCCAATAATGACGGTTGCTAATGATCACAAAAAGTGGAAAAATAGTAACGGTTTCAATCTATTGCTAAAAGAAGAACAATAGTGACAGTTGCAAATCATCGCTAAAAGAAGGAAAATAGTGACGGTTACGAAGCGTCGCTAAAACTTGACTATTAGTGACGGTTTCAAAATCGTGACTAATAATATATCTTTAATGACGATTTTCAGTCTAAAAATTATATTAGTTATAATGACGGTATTACATTTTTCATGATGGTCCCTCTCCGCCACTAATACTCCATTATTATTGATGGTTTTCGAAACCGTCAATAAAAGTTAGTTGAGACCACCGCTATAGTCACCACTCAGTAAGCATCACTAAGTCGTCACTAATAATTAATAGTGACGATTTATATTATTAGTGATGATTTTAAATTGTCACTAAAAAGTCTTCTTTTTGTAGTGCGTTAATCTAATTGTAAATTAAGAATTTTATAATAAATTAAATAAAAACTTAAAAAATATATATATATAGAATAACTAGGCTAAATCTAAAAACTGATGATAAAATAGAACTCAAAATAAATAAATAAAACATAAATTGAAAACAAGATCAATTTAAATCAAAATCTATAACTCAAAAAAAATAAGAAAATATAATCTAAAAATTAAAACGGAAATTAAAATTTCCAACATGAATATCCAAAGAGGAAAAGCCTTTTGATTGATAAATGATTTCCACATAAACCACAAAAATAAAATAAAAAACGATTTTCTCACTCCGGGCCTCACGCACAGTGTCTGGTTTCCCGCGAAAACCTCAACGGTCCAAAATCGGACCTTCATCGCACTCTCTCTCTTCTCTCTCTCTCTCTCTCTCTCACCGTTTTCTCCTTCCCTGGTCTCCAATGGCCACCGCCGCCTAATATCCTCTCTCTCTCTCTCTCTCTCTCTCTCTCTCTCTCTCTCTCTCTCTCTGTTTCTATCACAGCGGACTCCAATTAATGTTGGTCTCCGCAATGGAAGATGAATAGATTCATCCCCACACACTCGTATCGGTTCGGCCCCTTCCGGCGCCTGTCTCAGCCCATCACCGACCTCCACAACGACCCCCACCTCAATCCCTTCTACATCCTATGGCATTACCAGATCTTGGACCCAGGCAGCGAGATCGTCACTCACTGGAACCACATCTTCCTCATCACCTGCCTCCTCGCCCTCTTCATCGACCCCCTCTACTTCCTCCTCCCCTACGTCGGCGGTTCCGCCTGCCTCGACACCGACCTCAGCCTCGCCGTCGTCATCACCTTCTTCCGTTCCGTAGCCGATCTCTTCTACTTGCTCCACATGATCATGAAGTTCCGCACCGCATTCATCGCCCCCAGCTCTAGGGTTTTCGGCAGGGGAGAGCTCGTTATGGACGTCCGCCAGATCGCCATCCGCTACTTGAAGTCCGATTTCATCATCGATCTCGCCGCCACTCTTCCCCTGCCCCAGGTATGTGATTCTTTCCCATTTCTCCCATCCCCAATTTTCGATAAACAATCAAAATTAAGTTAAATTTTATTAATTGGGTAAACTAACTTAATTTCCCTTCTACTAGGCTTTGAAAAGTGCAAACCATGTCAAATTTTATTTCCCCAATGTTAAAAAAAATTAATAGAAAAAATGCAACTTTGTTTGTGTATTCTCGGATTCAGTGGTATCAGAGTTGTTAATCTGCATATTAAAGTTCTAGGGTTTGGTAATTTTTGTTTTTTGGGTGTTGCAGATTGTGATCTGGTTGATCATACCTGCATCAAAAGACCCCAAAACCAGTGGCCCCAACAACACCCTGGCTCTTATAGTTCTAATTCAGTACATTCCTAGGCTGTTCGTTATTTTTCCTTTAAACCGGCGAATTGTAAAAACCACAGGTGTTGTTGCTAGGACTGCCTGGGCTGGGGCTGCGTACAATCTCCTGCTCTACATGCTTGCCAGTCATGTTAGTATCTGTTCATCGTTTGCCATCATTCTGGTTTTTTTTTTAATTTTATTGTAATACTCTAAAAACTTTGATGTTTTGGTATTTCCATTTACTGGTGTTGCAGGTATTAGGAACTTCATGGTATTTGTTGTCCATTGGTCGGCAACACACCTGCTGGAAGGACGAGTGTAGAAGGGAGAATGGCACTTGTATCCAAAGATACTTGGATTGTCGTAGCCAGGAGAATGTTGACCGCCAATATTGGCTGAACATCACTAACGTTCTGTCTAATTGTGATGCTAAAAATGGTGATGTTGAATTTAAGTTTGGAATGTTCGCAGACGCCTTTAAAGATGATGTTGCCTCTACAAATTTCGTTGAGAAGTACTTCTATTGTCTTTGGTGGGGTCTGAGAAATTTGAGGTAGGATTCCTTTAAAAATGGAAGTTTATTGATGTTTGCTCCTGAATTTTTGCTAATTATGCTTGCTTGGGCTTTATATAGATTAGGGTAGACATGAAATTCCATATCTAAATGCTTTTATTGTGGGTTATTGTTCTTGATTCTTGGTTGGAAGTTGGAACGTGTCATATTGCGGTCTGAAAGTGAAGCTAGAATCTCCTTACTCCATTTGTTTGTGCTGGATTGAATTTCTATTGAGTTTGTGTCATTAAGAACTTCATAACGTGGTGGTGGAGTAAAACGTAATGATGTCAAGCATATGTTTATTGGATTCCTTTTGACATTAATGTTTTGGTAATCTATTGAATGTGTTGAGTAGTTTGCTTTTATATTTTGGTCATCAAAGCAGTGCACCTTTTCTCAACAGAGTATTAAACTTTGATATCCCAAACTAATTTAGTGGGTCATCATTGTTATTGTAGAAATCCCGAGTATCTTCGAATATCTTGGAGTAATTTAGGGAAGTATATATTGTATATTATTGAGAGAGATTTGTTTAGGAGATTATTTCCATATTTAGATATTCCGATTGTATTATAAATATTGTAAATTGGTCTGTACAAAATTATTCAAGAAATACCAAAATTTCATTCTGATTTCATGGTATCAGAGCTAGGAGATTAAACCTAACTACCAATGGCGGAAATTGCTAGCCAAAGTAGAGGTTCAATGACCTCTGAATCTCACGAGGTCCTCCAATAGAGTTCCACAAGGTTTGAGAACTCCATGGATTCCTCTTCATCACCAAGGCCCTCGTTGCCCTCGTTGCCTTCTACCAGATGCCACCATAACAGCCGAGACAACCGCCGTTACTCGTTGGGATCAGACAACTATTCCAACCGCAATCGTAGCTGTAGTCCCATCAATGGCTATAGAGCCCATCACCAGGATTCAGATCATCATTTTGGACTCCTACAACCGTCTAGATTTCAGAACAAGCCCTAGAAAGTTTAGCGATGGTGACCATCGTAGGAACAAGAGCCATGCGTATCTCGATCACGATTTCAGGGGTAGGCATGGGGACTATTCAGAGTCGGACGAGGAGTTGAAGGGTTTGAGCTTCGAGGAGTACCGTAGACTCAAGCACCAAAAGCTCAGGAAGATGTTGAAGAGGTGTATTTGGAGCTTTATGCCGAGCCCTACGAGGAACAAGAACGAGGAGGAGACAGAGCTGGAAGTAGAGGCAATTGAAAAAGAAGAGGAAAGACTAGAGCAAGACCTTGACATTTTTGGTTCTGACAAAGAGATTAAGATTGATGAGAAAATGTTCAGGCAGTTGGCAGACCAAACCTCGTTTAGTTATTACAAAGCTTCATCTTTCCACAAATATTTCTTCGGGTTCTTTAGCCTAAAGAGGTAATTTTTTGCAAGCCTTGAATATGACCTCTAAATCCAAAACTCCTTTGATTATTGATTCTGGTGCTTCTGACCACATAACCGATGCCTATCATCTTTTCTCATCATATTCACCCTGTGTTAGAAATTTGAAAGTTAAAATTACTTATGGATCACTCTCATCTGTCGCAGGCAAAGGGAATATTCGACTCTCTGACTCCATCACACTAGAGTTTGTTCTTCATGTTCCTAATTTATCCTGCAACTTACTATCCATTAGTCAGTTAATTAAAAACTCCAATTGTTCTGCTAAATTTTTTCACTCTCATTGTGTTTTTTAGGACCTATCATCGGGGAAGACGTTTGACAATGCTAAGGAGTATGAGGGACTCTACTACTTTGAGGAGGCTAATGTGAGTGAACAATGTAAAACTACTATTTGTGATTCTGCATCTGTTTCTAGTGATAGTGAAATTTTGTTATGGAATTCTAGGATGGGTCATCCAAATTTTCAATATCTAATACGTTTATTTCCTTCCATTTTTTTTTTTTCCAAATAAAACGTCTTCTGAATTTCAGTGTGAGGTTTGTGAACTTGCAAAACACTAGCATAATTCCTTTCCAAAATCCACATATAAACCATCCAAACCCTTTACTATGATTCAAAGTGATTTATAGGGGCCCTCACGCGCTCACTCACACGAGATGATTTGTTACTTTTATTGATGATCATACTCGTATTTGTTGGGTTCATTCTATTTTTGCCAGTTTCCACTCCATGATTTAAGCACAATTCCAAACTCACATTCAAATTTTACATGTTGATAATGGTGCGGAATATTTCAATGATATCTTGGGACATTATCTTCAAGAAAATGGAATTGTTTATCAAAGTTCCTTTGTGGATACCCCTCAACAAAATGGGGTTGCAGAACGTAAAAATAGGCATATTCTTGAAGTAGCTCGGGTATTGATGTTCACTACAAATATGAAAAAATATTTTTGGGGTGATGTCATTTTAACAGCTACACATCTCATTAATCAAATGCCTAGTCGAGTTCTTTCTTTTGCCACTCCTCTACAGAAACTCTAGGAATGGTTTCCCAACACTCGACTCCACTTCAGTCTCTCTCTGAAAATCTTTCGATGTACTGCATTTGTTCATGTTCATGCTCACAATTGGGATTAATTGGAACCTCATGCCATTAAGTGCATTTTTATTGGTTACTCTCCTACTCAGAAAGGCTAATTATATGTTAGCCTTGATGTCACGTTCTTTGAAACCACTTCTTACTTCCCAAAGCCCTCTCTTCATGGGGAGAAATGGAATGAAGATCGGTTCTTTGATTTCTCTGTTGATGAATTTATACCATACACTGAGTCTACCATTGCATCATTTCCCGAGTCTACCATTACATCATTTTCTGACCTATCATGTGCAAAAGATCACTTAACCTCAGGGGAAGATGCAGAAAAACAAAACAACACAGAAATGCTTGTTTACTCAAGTTAAACGCAAAGAACAGGGAGAATCTCATACCCAAGGCACCAAGAGAGTTGGAACTGGTGATGACTCCGAGCAACCATAAGTCCACGCCCAATCCTGATCAAGTAATAGATGGTCATGAGCTCCCTTCTAATAAGCCTGTACATGATGACATCAATTTATCCATTGCAGTTAGAAAAAAAACCAAGTCATGTACTCAATATCCCTAGTTAAAATACATGTCTTATAAAAGCCTATCTACAGAATATTGTGCTTTTACTTCTAACCTTGATAGGATAAAAATTCCAAAGAATATCTAGGAAGCCTTAGAGATTCCTAAATGTAGGGAAGCTGTCATGGAGGAAATGTGGGCTTTGGAAAAGAATGGTGTAACACCCCGAACCCGAAAGTCGGGTCCAGGGTGTTATTTCTCTATACTATAGTCTCTAATACCACAATTATCAACAAAAACAGCGGAAACCATTTAAAACTCAAATATATTACCAGAGTACTAAATCATCACAAACGTAAGTATCTCCATATAACGTTATTACAACCCAAAGATTAAAACAAAACATAAAAAGTTCCATATCTTACAACCACTCACAATTACAAAAACTAAACCCTTCCCAAAGCTTCCTAAGCTCGATCTCCAGCAGGTCCTAAAAAATTTAATATTCATTGGGGTGAGATACCTCTCAGTAAGAAGGAATAGATTATCATCAGTGTGTGGCTAAAAACGAGTTTTAGTGTAGACAAAATATAACCATTACTTTAACTTTAAGAAAACCGCATTTAAACCTATAACTCATGCCTATAAAAATAGGTAGGCATACTTTCCATTCCACTCATAACATAATTCTATCATATACTTTCAACCCATTTCATAACGGAGTTCTATTATATACTTTCACTCCATTCATAACATAATTTGTAACGCACCGACCCGCCACGTGGGCTCGAGATGCTACTTTAGTGACGTCTGTGTACCTGACACCATAATTATTCTATAATTGCAGCGGAAATAAATGATATATTTTCCAAAATCTATTACCAGAGTTCTAAACTACTTTCATACACAATAGTCTCCAATTATCCATATTACAACCCATTTAAATAGTACAAAAAGAAAACTCAGTCCATACACACTACATACATAGACTTTACAACTAGCTCGACCCCTCTAGCCCCGCTAAACACGATCGCTGGAGTTTCCTAAAAAGATAATTTGTATATTGGGGTGAGACACTTCTCAGTAAGGAAGACTAAGTTAAAATCAGTGTGTGACCAACATGAATTTTAGTGTATACAGAAAATAACCAGTTTTCCATTTAACTAAAAATAACTATTTTGCATTGTACTCACTTTACACAGTTGAAAATACTCGTCTTGTTTCCATAGTATAAACAGTTTAGTAAATAAGTATCATCATTTACATAAATCAACATATATGCATAAAAGACACTCCCTGTGACTAACGCCATTTACTTCCCCCATGGCGTGCGTTGTGCAACCCGAAGGTTGGACTAAGCTTGGGTGATTAGCCCAAAGCAAAGTCAAAACATCATCCTCTACAAGTACGTCTGCAGGCATCCACAACCAAGCTGTAGGTCCGACGCCCTTACTTCAACGTCACGCAAGTAGTCGGCTGAGACCCCCTTACACTTCTATCTAGAAGAGTGTGGGTGCACATGATCTAATAATCAATCACTAGCAATGGTACCGTGCTCACATAACAATTGGTCCCTAGGGTTCCTAAAGCATATCATGTAATTTAAGTAATAAAAAATGTAATTTAAATCATTTTGTTTTACACCTACCATTTAAGAAAAACCTGGCCCCCGGCCCTCAAATAAACCCAGCTCACAACCGTCAAATAAAACCTAGCCCCTGGCCATCATATAAAACCTAATCCCCAACCGTCATATCAAATCCATGTATTATTCACAAGTAGTTCCAATATGGCCATCATATAAAACCCAATCCCCAACCGTCATATCAAATCCATGTATTATTCACAAGTAGTTCCAGTATGTTTCACAAACAGTTCTAGTATATTTCACAATCATTCACAAATTCGGTTTCACGATGAACCATAAAATCATTTACCTGCCACACATTTTCAGTATTTGAATACAGTCCAGGAGATAACCAAAGATGCACAATATTTTTAGTTCATAAAATAAAACATATTTTCCACCGTTCATGTTATTCAAAATACTGTATCATATATTCTAAATTTGTGAAATTTCGGTTGAACGGTTGATTTTTAAAATAATCTTTGAACTCATAATAAATAAATATTTAACGGTTTAATCAATTCATATTTAATAAAAATCATGACTTAACTTAATCCCCTTACCTGAATCCTGAAAAGTAAAGTAAAAATCCTAATCCACGCCCGCGGCGTTCAGAACTCCAAACACTGAAACCACATTTTCCCAGTTTCATCAGTTCAACCCCAAAATTATAAATTTCCTTAATATTCCTAGGCTCACAAAATTCTCAATAACTATTTTAACATTTCCTAAGCCTATAAACTCCAAATAAATAATTAAATTCCCAAAATCTTACCCTAGCCTTGGAGTGGTGCCTAGAAAGCCCAGTTTAAAAATTTATTCCACTAGACTTGTAGAGAAATACTCCTAGAACATCATGGTGGTTTCTGATCATCAGTTTGGTTAAAGATTTAAGAAAAAACTGAGAAAAGGAAAATGATTTACCTTATCCCATGAGTGGTGCTTACGTTGCTCCTACGACAAATTCACTCTGGTAGGAATGTTGGTGGCGGAGAATAGAACCCAGTGGTATCTTCTGTTTTTTTATCGGCGCCCGTTTGGCTAACGAAATCGAGGAGAGAGAGAGAGAAGGCGGAGGAGAGAGGAGAGAGAGAGTGGCGTCAATTTGGGGGGGAGCGTTCTGTTGAAATGTGAAATTCAATTGACATTGAATAGGATACTTCTAAAGGAAGTATATATATATTATAACATTACTTTTATCCTTATATACTTATGCATATTTATATAACCATCATATTATTTAATTTAATTAATTCAACTAAATAATGTTTAATTAATTAATTATCTAATACCTTTTTTTTTACACTTCCATGCATATAATTTTATGGGGCGTTACATTCTCCCCTCCTTATAAAAATTTTGTTCTCGAAATTAGTTAACCTACTTTTATCATAATATCCTCTTCCAATTCCCATGAGGCTTCCTCAATTGCATGATTTTTCCAAAGTACTTTTACCAATGAAATTTTCTTAGTATGAATTTCTTACTCTTTTCAATCTAGGATTTGAACTAGCGATTCACAAAGTCTAACTATCTTCTGAATATACAGATCTGCCAGTCTGCTCAAAGAGTAGTTAACTCTGATTGGTAGGAAATGGGCAGTCTTCGTCAGTTGATCTACGATTACTCAAATGACATCCTGTCCATGTAGTGCCGGCGGTAACCCTGTGACAAAATCCATCGATATATGCTCCCACTTCCACTCAAGAATGTAAAGTGGCTGCAATGATCTCGCCGGTCTCTGATACTCAGCTTTCATCTGTTGGCATATCAAATACCCCTCTACATACTCAGCTATTGCTTTCTTCATGTTACTCCACCAAAATGACTCATGAAGATCCATATACATTTTAGTGCTACCAGGATGTACAGTATACAGGGATTGGTGCGCTTCCTCTAAAATAACTTCCTTAATCTCAGGGTCGGCAGGTACGCACTGGTGCGGAATCTCTAGGATCCATCATCTGAGTTACTGAACTCTGCCCCCTATCCATTCTACACGTTATCCATAAGTTTTACCAACTCTGCATCACTCCTCTGAGCAACTTAAATTCTTTCTTGCAAGGTGGGCTATAATACTAGATTAGCGATGAATGCCTAGTGATTACCCTCTGCAAGCTCCACCCCAAGTCTCTCCAAATCCATTCTAATTTGATGCTGCACCACCACCGCTGATATTGTTGTTTCCACTGATTTCTGGCTCAAAGCATCAGCTACCACATTAACTTTTCCCGGGAGGTAACTGATGGTGTAGTTGTAATCTTTTATCAGCTCCAGTCATTTCCTCTGCCTCATGTTTAATTCTTTCTAAGTGAAAAAGTATTTAAGGCTCTTATGATCAGTAAAGATCTTGCACTTTTCACCATATAGGTAGTGCCTCTAGATCTTTAACGCAAAAACTACTTCTACAAATTCCATGTCGTGCGTAGGACAATTCTTCTCGTACTCCTTGAGTTGGCGAGAAGTGTACACAATAACCTTTCCTTCTGGCATTAAAACACACCCAAGTCCTTTCTGGGATACGTCACTATAGATCACAAATCCACCCTCTTCTGACGGAATAGTCAATACTGGAGTAGTGACTAGTCATTGTTTCAATTCCTAAAAACTCATCTAGCATTCACTAGTCCACCCAAATTTTCTGTTCTTTCTCGGAAGCTGTGTCAGAGGACCTAATAATCTCAAAAGCCCTCCACGAACCGGCGATAGTATCTTACCAGACCCAAGAAACTTCTAACCTCGTGCACGTTCTTCGGTCTAGCCCAATCAACTACTGCCTCCACTTTGCTTGGGTCCACTGAAATTCCTTCCCTGGACACTACATGTCCCAGAAATGCAACCTGTTCCAGTCAAAACTAGCATTTCTTAAATTTAGCATACAACTTCCTTTCTCTTTGCACCTGAAGCACTATCCTCAGATGTTCCTCGTGTTCCTCTAGGCTCTTTGAGTACACCAGTATATCATCAATAAATACTACCACGAACTAGTCCAAATACTGGTGGAAGACCCTGTTCATCAGATCCATGAACACTACAAGAGCATTTGTCAATCCAAACGGCATAACCAAGAATTCATAATGGCCATACCTGGTCCTGAATGCTGTTTTCGGAACATCTTCCACCCTAACCTTCACCTGATGATACCCGGATCGCAGATCGATCTTGTAGAAAACCTGTGTGCTCTTTAGCTGGTCAAACAGATCATCTATACGAGGTAACGGGTACTTGTTATTCACTATTACCTTATTAATTTCACTATAGTTGATGCACATCCTCATCGATCCATCCTTCTTCTTTTACGAACAACACCGGCGCTTCCCAAGGTGATACGCCCAGTATGATATATCCCTTGTCAAGTAGTTCCTGCAACTGCTCCTTTAGCTCCTTTATTTCAATTGGAGTCATTCTATATGGAGTCTTAGAAATGGGTGTTGACCCTGGATTTAATTCAATGGCAAACTCCAACTCGCGATTAGGAGGCAATCCCGGTAAGTTCTCAAGAAAATATCTGTGAACTCCTTTATTACTGGGATATTCTCCAATTTAAGTCCCTCCTCCGGTGCTTCTTTTACAAATGCAAGGTACCCCTGGCCACCTTCCATAAGTAACCTCTTTGCCTGAATTGCTGAAAGGATATGTGGTGCAAAGCGCACACATGTCCTGACGAATTTAAACTCCTGCTTCCTTGGAGGCCTGAACACTACCTCCTTTTTGTGGCAGTCAATACTCGCGTAGCTAGATGCTAGCCAATGCATCCCCAAAATAATATCGAACCCATGCATGTCAATAACAATTAGACTAGCAGACAGTCTTCTTCCCTGAATCTCCATTGGGTGATCCCTGATCACCTTGTTACACACTACTACCGACCCTATCGGTGTGACCACTGCTAACTCGGCATCTAACGGTTGTGTTTCTATCCTACATAGTTTAATAAACCCCTGAGATACAAAAGAGTGTGTCGCACCTGAATCAAAGAGTACAACAACTTTATTTGAAAGCACATAAATGTTACTTGTAACCACATCTTGTGCGTACTCGGCGTCACCCGGAGTCATATAATACACCCACGCCTGGGCCGTGCCTCTCTGGTAGTTTCTGCGCGGTGCCTGGTTACCTCCCTGAGGCTGATGAGGTGCAGCTGGATTGGTTGCTGTTCCCCGACAATCATGAGCAGTGTGGCCGGGTTCACCGCACCTAAAGCAGACATGCCTCTTCCTCTAGCACTCCCCTAGATGTCTTTTGTCACAAGTAGGGCAAATAGGGTGTAATGGGATACCCTGAAATGTCCCACGACTCATTTCCCATCTCTGACCTCCACTGTTTCCATACCTCCTCCAAGGACCCTGTCGCGCATCTGTATGTGAACTAGAAAGCATGAGCCTCTTCTTCGGGTTTACTACCCTCTCACCCTCCTGAATACTGGCCTCAGCTGCTATGGCCTTGTCCACTAATTCAGAAAAACTCTAAGTCAGCAATGCCACCACTTGTGTGCATATTTCATGCCTCAAACCTTTCTCAAACCTCCGGTCCTTCTTCGGCTCGTTTAGGATCATGTATGGAGTAAAGTGGGATAGCTCCATAAACATGGTCGCGTACTGCTGTACGGTCAAGTGTCTCTGAGTTAGATTCAGGAACTCTTCTGCCTTAGCCTCTCGGGTAGCAATAGGGAAGTACTTGTCGGAGAAACCTCCCTAAAACAGCTCCAGGTAATAGCCGCAGGTCCTCGCTGCTGTTCCTCTACCAGTTTTGCTGATCTCAACCACCTCTTCGCTTCCCCCACTAGTTTAGAAGTGGCATACTACACCTTTTGCTCCTCCGTGCACTCCAACACACCCAGTAGTTCCTCTATCTCCTGAACCCAATCTTCAGCTGCGATCGGGTTTGCTCCTCATGCAAAAGCCAACGGATTCATTTGAGTAAACTGCTAAAAAGTGCACCCCTGAACAACTGGTGGCTGGTCCTACTCTCTAGAGTCCCTTTGGTTCTCCTTCCTGGCCTACCGCGCTATACTTTGCAGGACTACCAAAGCATTCATATCATCCTCACTGGAAGTATCTACGTGATTATCCCATCCAGCTACGATGTCCTTTCCCCTAGAATCCATCACAATCCTGCCACAAAATAGTCAAGGTATTGGCCTCTAATCACAATCTCCAGGACTAAACACCTACTCACCTGACCTAACATTCCTACTTAAGTTTCCAAGTTCCAGTCTCTCAACCCAAAAACGAAACCATCGATGGATTTACCGTGATTTTCCTGAAATCGTCATTCCAGGAAAAACACAAAAGACCCTCAAAGGATCACCGTTTCTAAGCTTCCAGACCAAGACTTGCCTAGCCTACCCATTCTTATCCTTAACTTATCTCAACCTATACTCTGGTAATCATCCATTATCAAAGTCTGCAGAACCTAGCAAACCTAGGCTCTGATACCAACTATAACGCTCCTACCCGCCACGTGGGCCCGAGGTGCTATTTTAGTGACGTCTGTGTACCTGACACCATAATCATTCTATAATTGTAGCAAAAATAAATAATATATTCTCCAAAATCCATTACCAGAGTTCTAAACTACTTTTATACACAATAGTCTCGAATTATCCATATTACAACCCATTAACACAGTACAAAAAGAAAACTCAGTCCATGCACACTACATACATAGACTTTACGACTAGCTCGATCCCTCTAGCCTTGCTAAACACGATCCTTGGAGTTTCCTGAAAAGATAATTTATATATTGGGGTGAGACACTTCTCAATAAGGAAGACTAAGTTAAAATCAATGTATGGCCAGCAAGAATTTTAGTGTATATAGAAAATAACCAGTTTTCCATTTAACCAGAAATAGCTATTTTGCATTGTACTTACTTTACACAGTTGAAAATACTCGCCTCGTTTCCATAGTATAAACAGTTCAGTAAATAAGTATCACCATTTACATAAATCAACAAATATGCATAAAAGACACTCCTTGTGACTAACGCCATTTACTTCTCCCATGGCACATGTTGTGCGGCCCAAAGGTTGAACTAAGTCTGGGTGATTAGCCCAAAGCAAAGTCAAAACATCATCCTTTGCAAGTACGTCTGCAGGCATCCATAGCCAAGCTGCAGGTCCGACGCCCTCACTTCAACCTCACACAGGCAGTCGGCTGAGACCCCCCTACACTTTTATCCATAATAGTGTGGGTGCATATGGTCTAATAATCAATCACTAGCAACGGTACCGTGCTCACATAACAACTGGTCCCCAGGTTTCCCAAAACATATCATGCAATTTAAGTAATAAAAAATGTAATTTAAATCGTTTCGTTTTACACTTGCCATTTAATAAAAACCCGGACCTCAAATAAATCCAGCTCACAGCCGTCAAATAAAACTTGGCCCTCGGCCATCATATAAAACCTGGCCCCCGTCCGTCAAATAAACCCGTCTCACAGCTGTCAAATAAAACCTGGCCCCCGACCATCATATAAAACCCAGCCCCCAGCCATCATATGAAATCCCTTTATTATTCACAAGCAGTTGCAATATGTTTCACAAACAGTTCTAGTATATTTTACAATCATTCCAAAATTTGGTTTCACAATAAACCATAAAATCATTCACCTACCACACATTTTCAGTATTTGAATACAGTCCAAGAGATAACCAAAGATACACAGTATTTTTAGTTCATAAAATAAATCAGATGTTCCACCATTCATGTTATTCAAAATATTGTATCATATATCTTAGATTTGTAAAATCCTGGTTGAACGATTGGTTTTTAAAATAATCTTTGAACTCATAATAAATAACTATATAACAGTTTAATCAATTCATATTTAATAAAAATCCCGATTTAACTTAATCCCCTTACCTGAATCCTGAAAAGTTTGGTAAAAATCCCAACCGACGCCCGCGGTGTTCAGAACTCCAAACCTTGAAACCACATTTTCCCAGTTTGATCAGTTCAATCCCAAAATTATAATTTCCTTAATATTCCTAGGCTCACAAAATTCCTAATAAACTATTTTAACATTTCCTAAGTCCATAAACTCTAAATAAATAATTAAATTTCTAAAAATAGCAAATTTGCTAAAGTCCTTAAATCTTACCCTAGCCTTGGAGTGGTACCTAGAAAGCCCAATTCAAAATTAACTCTACTAGACTTGTAGAGAAACACTCCTAGAACATTGTGGTGGTTTTTGATCGTCAGTTTGGCTAAAGATTTAAGGAAAAACTGAGGAAAGGAAAAAAGTTTACCTTACCCCATGAGTAGTGCTTACGTCACTCTTACGACAAATCCACTTAGGTAGGAATGTCAGCTGCAGAGAATGGAATCCAGTGATATCTTCCGTTTTTCGATCGGCGCTCGTTTGGCCGATGAAATCAAGGAGAGAGAGAGAGAAGCGGAGGAGAGAGGAGAGAGAGAGAGAGAGAGTGGCGTCAATTTGGGGGGGGCACTATGTTTGAAATGTGAAATTCAATTGACATTGAATAGGATACTTCTTGGAAGTATCCTTACTTTTATATATATATATGTATAATAGTTATAACATTACTTTTATACTTATATACTTATGCATATTTATATAACCATCATGTTATTTAATTTTATTAATTCAACTTAATAATGTTTAATTAATTATTTATTTAATACCTTCTTTTTTTTACACTTCCATGCATATAATTTTATGGGGCATTACATAATTTTTATTATATTACATAGAAGAACTTTTCTATCTGGCAATCATGTAACATCATGTTTTCACCCCGCATGATCGGGTTGTGTGGCCCGAATGCTGGACTTACTACGGGTGATCAACCCAAAGCTAAATCAATTAAGTCCAGCCTGTAAGTATGACTTGCCAACCCCATGTTGACCCGTATACGGAAGGATAAAATCTCATGCTGACCCGTATACGAGAGGGTACATCCTCATGTTGATCTGTATACTGGGAGGATACAATCCCATACTGACCCGCGTATACAGGGAGGGAACACTACTCGTCTCTGGTCAAGTCGACTATCCCATACCAACACTTTCATCCAACAGTGTGGCTGCACTATACCTCCTCTAGTAACTTCGGTACCGAGCTTTCACCGTAATCATTTATCATTTCATTAATTTGTGGATTCTTTTTAACAATTCCAGTAAAATCAGTGTAATACTTTACGTTTCTAGTACAACATCATAAAAATCATCATAGATATCATATAAATTAATCTCATGCCACACGATTTGGATATTAATTCATACTTTCATAAATTAACCAGAGAAAAAGATATTATAATATACTTGTATATTCTACTAAAAATAAGGGTATGATCATCTCCCTAATTAATTCAACAAAGATATATTTCTAATGAAAACGGAGATAATCAATCATATTCACTTTATATTTTCCCAAAATACTAGTATAATACCAAAACCCTCATTTCATATACCTGATTCATTCTGAAAATCATTCATAGTATTCCTGTAATCACACACTCCATTTTAAATGGTTCAGTTTCCAAAATAGCATGATATAATCTATTCCCTTTACTTTTACTCAACTTTAACCCGTTGGATTTTGAAATATAACTATCATAATAATCATATATCCATATACTACAGTTTAATCGGTTCAATTTCGAAATCAAGCTGACATAATCTATTCCCCTTACCTGTTCTGAAAATATGCCTGAAACGTTCAGAAAATGAAACCCTAGCTTCCGTAAACTTGCTGCGGAGAGAAAGCCGGCAAGCCGAGAGAGGAGAGAGAGACGATCGGAGGGCGAGAGCGGACTCCGATTGGCCTTAGGAGAGAGAGAGAGAGAGAGAGAGAGAGAGAGAGAGAGAGAGAATGAATTTCGGAACCCTAGATTTAGAGAGTGAGAGAATATGAAATTTCTAAAAAAAAAAATGAACTAACTTCTATATATAGGCAAGCTGGCCCGTACGAAACCGTCAATGGTTTTCTTGATATTTTTGAAACCATTGATGGTTTGGTCTTGCCAAACCGTACCCTATTGAAACTGTCAACGGTTTTCCTGAGGCTCCTCAAACCGTCGACGGTTTGGCCTGTTCCAAACCCATTTCCTTCTTTTCTTTTCTTTTCTTTTTCTTTTCATTTATTTCTTCTTTCTTTTATATATTTTTCTTTTATCGTTTGAGTTCGGGTCCCTACAATCTCCCCTCCTTACAAAAATTTCGTTCTTGAAATTTGCTAAAGATGACTCCAAATAAAATTCATCGTGAATCCGACAGGTTTAAATTAGACTCATAAACATCTCAAATCAAGATCTGATAACTAATGCGAACCAATGGATCAAACCTGCTGCCCTAATATCTCTTGCTACAATCTCAATTACTTAATTTCAAACTCAACTCCAAAACTAAGGTATCCTGACCTTCCGCTATACTACATTACCTCCCCAAAATTTCGGAACTTCCAGATTTGACACAACTGTAAGATAAAGAAACATTCCTGCATGCAGTGTTATAGGATCAATATCCAACAACTTTGATTCTTAATCACAATCCTCCAAAACTAATATATACGACCTTCATAGACTTATGCTTGGAAATGATGCAATTAATATTAGGAAATCAACTTAAGAAAAACTAATATCAGTTTCTTTAACAACCTGAAATCTTGCTTCCTAAATAGTAATATCCTGAATCCCTGAAGATTTAATCATCATAAATAAACAAAGATACCATTCATTGCCATTTTTGAAATTATAAAGGTATTACCTGTCCCCAACATTTCCTGCACCTCGCGGAGTAAGCATGTAAACCCATGCTTGGGCGGCGTTCCTCTGATAACCGCCTTGGGGTGCCGGATTGTTCCCCTAGTACTGATTAAGAGTGGGTGCGTTATTCGGCGGCCCATGACAGTCTCGTGCCAAGTGACCAGGCCTACTGCACCGGTAGCAGTTAGCACTTCCAGCCCAACACTCATCTCGATGCCTCTTATTACATTTAGGACATTGAGGGCGTATCAACTCACCTTGATAGGCTCGACTCTCCAACTCTTGCCTCTGGTCCATATTTCTATCATTAGCCCTCCATGGACCCTGACTGGTATCAGCATGAAACTCCGGAGGCACTCGCCTCTTCCTCTGATCTGACATCTCAGCACCTCTTAGCCGGCTTGTTTCCATCATGGTGGCTTTTCCACCAACTCCAAGAAGTGTTGAACTTGAAACCCCACCACCTGTTCGTAGACCCTCTAACTCAGACCTCTCTCAAATCTCCGTGCCTTCTTTGCATCATTTGGTATCATATATAGGGAAAATTAGGATAGCTCTACGAACTTGTCCGCATACTGTTGTATGGTCAAATTCCCCTGAGTCAATCTAATGAATTTCTTCGCCTTTGCATCCCTAGTGGACGCAGGAAAGTACCGATCAAAGAAAGTTTCTTTAAAGTGGATCTAGGTCAGTGCTGCAGGTACTGGCCTTTGCTCCTCTAGTAGCTTCACAGCTAACCACCGTCGCTCGGTCTCTCCCGTCATCTTACTTGTGGCATAGAGAACTTTCTGCTCATCAGTGCAGTGCAAAACTGCCAGTATCTTCTCCATCTCCCGAATCTAGTTTTCCGTCACAATTGGATCAACTCTGCCCACAAACGTCGAGGGATTCATCCGAATAAACTGCTTGATAGAGCAGCCCTAGTCTGCGGGTGGCCCATCCTGATCTCTGGAGTCCCGCCTCATCTCCGACCTAGCCTGTCGAGCTAAACCTCGCAGCAATGTGGAGGTATCAATGTCGTCCTCGCTAGAAGCCCCTAAGTCATTATCCCCTCTAGCATCTACGTCCTTACCTCTAGGATCTATCCGGAAGATAGGATAAAAATCCATTTAGAATCCTAACGTAATAACACAATCGACACAAATATCACACTAGGAATTTAGAAGGTATTCAACACACTATATAGGATTACATAGACTCCCTTTCAATGACTTCTCCCTCACAAATCAATCCTTTAAACATTCAAGTGCAACTTTTCGAGTTCCCATCTCACCGCTCAGAAACAAAACCGTCTATGGTTTGCCGTGACTTTTTCGAAACTGTCGACCACTTTAGAAAAACCAAAGAAGTAGTTGATGGATTTTTTCTTCCAAGCTATGAAACAACATTCAAAACCTTCCAACTTAACCTATCCATTCCTACCCTCTTCGTCATTTATGTCTATGCTCTGGTAATGATCATTCTTAAAGTTTACAGAACCTAACAACCTAAAGTTTTGATACCACCTATACGCCTCGAACCCCAAAGTGGAGTCCAGGGAGTTATTTCTCTATAATATAGTCTTTGATACCACAATTATCAACAAAAATAGTAGAAACCATTTAAAACTCGAATATATTACCAGAGTACTAAACCATCACAAACATAAGTATCTCTATATAACGTTATTACAACCCAACGATTAAAATAAAACATAAAAAGTTCCATATCTTACAACCAATCACAACTACAAAAACTAAACCCTTCCCAAAGCTTCCTAAGCTCGATCTCCAGCAGGTTCTGAAAAATTTAATATTCATTAGGGCTAGACACCTCTCAGTAAGAAGGAATAAATTATCATCAGTGTATGGCTAAACATGAGTTTTAGTGTAGACAAAATATAACCATTACTTCAACTTTAAGAAAACCACATTTAAACCTGTAACTCACGCCTATAAAAATAGGTAGGCACACCTTCCATTCCACTCATAACATAATTCTATCATATACTTTCAACCCATTCATAACAGAGTTCTATTATAAACTTTCACTCCATTCATAACATAATTTCTACTATATTACATAGAAGAACCTTTCTGTCTGGCAATCATGTAATATCATGTATTCACCCCGCTTGACCGGGTTGTGTGCCCCGAAGGCTGGACTTGGTCCGGGTGATCAACCCAAAGCTAAGTTAATTAAGTCATGTCTGTAAGTACAACTTGCCAACCCCATGCTGACCTGTATACGGGAGGATAAAATTCCATGTTGACCCGTATACGAGAGGGTACATCCTCATGCTGACCTGTATACCGGGAGGATACAATCCCATGCTGACCCGTGTATACAGGAGGGAACACTACTCTTCTCTGGCCAAGTCAACTATCCTATACCAACACTTTCACCCAACAGTGTGGCTGCACTATACTTCCTCTAGTAGCTTCCGTATTGAGCTTTCACCGTAATCATTTATCATTTCATTAATGCGTAGATTCCTTTTAACAATTCTAGTAAAATCAGTATAATACTATACGTTTCTAGTACAACATCATAAAAATCACCATAGACTTCATAACATAAATTAATCTCATGCCACACGATTTGGATATTAATTCATACTTTCATAAATTATCCAGAGAAAAGGATATCTAATATACTTGTATATTCTACTGAAAATATGGGTATGATCATCTCCCCAATTAATTCAACAAAGACATATTTCTAATGAAAACGGAGATAATCAACCCTATTCACTTTATATTTTCCCAAAATACCAGTATAATACCAAAACCCTCATTTCATATACCTGGTTCATTCTCAAAATCATTCATAGTATTCCTGTAATCACATACTCCGTTTTAAACGGTTCAGTTTCCAAAATAATATGATATAATCTATTCCCTTTACTTTTACTCAACTTTAACCGGTTGAATTTTGAAATACAACTATCATAATAATCATACATCCATATACTACAGTTTAATCGGTTCAATTTCGAAATCAAGCTAACATAATCTATTCCCCTTACCTGTTAATGAAAATATGCCTGAAAGGTTCGGAAAACGAAACCCTAGCTTCCGTAAACTTGCCGCAGAGAGAAAGTTGGCAAGCCGAGAGAGGAGAGAGAGACGATTGGAGGGCGAGAGCGGACTTCGAATGGCCTTAGGAGAGAGAGAGACACGTGAGGGATAAGAGAGAGAGAGAATTTCGGAACCCTAGCTTTAGAGAGTGAGAGAATATGAAATTTTTAAAAAAATGAACTAACTTCTATTTATTTATAGGCAAGCTGGCCTGTACGAAGCCGTCAATGGTTTTCCTAAGATTTTTGAAACCATCGACGGTTTGGTCTTGCCAAACTGTACCCTGTTGAAACCGTTGACGGTTTTTGCCTGCTCCAAACCCATTTCCTTCTTTTCTTTCCTTTTCTTTTCCTTTTCTTTTCCTTTTCTCTTCTTTCTCTTTCCTTTTCATTTATTTCTCTTTTCTTTTATATATTTTTCTTTTATTTTCTGAGTTCGGGTCCCTACAAATGGAACTTGGGACGTTATGAATTTGCCGAGAGGGAAGAAGCCACTTGGTTTTAAATGGGTCTTCGTAGTGAAATATAGAGTTGATGGGACAATTGAACGATATAAAGTTAGACTCATTGCAAAAGGGTTTACACAGACCTATGGCATCGACTACACAAAGACATTTGCACCACTGGCAAAATTGAATACTGCTTGGGTCCTCCTATCCGTGGCAGCTAACTTGGATTGGCCACTACAACAACTCGACATTAAGAATGCATTTTTAAATGGCGAGTTAAAAGAAGAAATCTACATGACGATACCATCAGGTTTCAGTAAGAAAAATGAAGAAAATAGATTATGCAAACTCAAGAAGTTCTTGTATGGACTCAAGCAATCTCCTAGAGCATGGTTCGACATATTTGCAAAAGTGATAAAGAATCAAGGATATCGACAAGGGCATTCAGATCATAATATGTTCTTCCAATAATCTGAAAGTGGTAATAAAAAAAATCAGATAGTGTATGTTGATAATATAATCCTAACTGAAGATGATACAGTGGAGATGGAAAGATTAAAGAAAGTCCTAGTTGCCGAGTTTGTAGTTAAAGTAGTGGGACAAATGCGGTACTTCTTGGGAATGGAAGTTGCTAGATCAAAAAAGGGTATCAGTGTCTCTCAACGAAAGTATATCCTTGATCTCCTAACTGAAACTGGCATGCTTGGATGCAAACCTAGTGAAACCCTGATTGAAGTAGTAAAGAGGGTCAAAGACTGCGAAATACCAATTGAAAAGGAGAGGTATAAGAGATTGGTTGGTAAACTAATTTACCTATCGCATACTAGACCCGACATTGCATTTGCGGTAAGTGTGGTAAGTCAACACATGCATTCACCGAAAAAGACTCACCTAGATGCTGTGTATAAGATCCTCAGGTAACTCAAGGGTTCTCTGGGCAAAGGACTCTTCTTCAAGAAATGTGAAAACAAGGAAGTAGAAATTTTCACAGATGCAGATTGGGGAGGATCAGCGAAAGATAGAAGGTCTACAATCGGATATTGCACCTTTGTATAGGGGGAAACTTGGTAACTTGGAGGAGCAAAAAACAGAATGTAGTGGCTTGAAGCAGTGTTGAAGCTGAATTTAGGGCAGTTGCACAAGGGATATGTGAAGGAATGTGGTTACGGAAACTCTTGGAAGTATTATCAATCCCGGTGAAATTCCCTATCAAACTCTATTGTGACAACAAAGCAGCCATCAGTATCTCTCTCAATTCAGTTCAACATGACAGGATTAAGCATGTAGAAGTGGACCGACATTATATCAAAGAGAAGGTTGAAGAAGGAACCATCTGTCTGACTTATGTGTCTACCAAGGAACAAACTAAAACATCTTTACTAAAGGGCTTGCCCGCCAGAGCTTTGATGATTTCATTTGCAAGTTTGATATGATCAATATCTATGATCCAACTTGAGGGGGAGTGTAGAAATCCCGAGTATCTTCGAATACCTTGGAGTAATTTAGGGAAGAGAGAGATTTGTTTAGGAGATTATTTCCACACTTAAATCTTCTGATTGTATTATAAATATTGTAAATTGGTCAGTACAAAATTATTCAAGAAATACAAAAATTCCATTCTGTTCTCAGTTATATAGTGCAATCCTTTGTAATTGGTTGCTCATGGGTTTGAGTCCAAGGGCACAACGTCTCTGCATAAAAGCAGGGATAATGCTATGTACACTATGATGATCCTCCCCCTACCCTCACAAAGCATGGAGCCTTGTGGCCCAGGGACGCTCATCATTGTTATATAGTATCTGACATACAAACCCAAACATCCTGAAAATTTGAGAAGACATTTCTAGGCCTGCTATAGAATCAACTAGTAACTCTTCCTGCTCTTCTTGCCCAAAATTAAGCATATACCCTGAGTTATCAAGATTATTGTATTTGTTCCCTTCCTCTAGAGTAAGCTTGTACAGTAAGTAGAGACTTGCAATCTGCACAACAATTTCAACTATAACAGTTTCATATTTGTTATGATATTTCATATTTTCTCTTTTATTTAATCATCATTACATGGCAAGTTTTTTTAATTAGGTTTAAAATGTTTCATTCATTGTTCATGCTGACTTGACATATTCTTTATTTATTTATTTACTTCTTTTGGTGCAGTTCATATGGACAGAATTTGACAACTACGACTTACATTGGTGAGACAATATTTTGTATTGTCATATGCATTGGAGGATTGATTTTATTTGCACAGTTGATTGGCAACATGCAGGTAATTAGCTGGATCCTTTACTGAACCATCACCACCACCATTTCTTTTAGTAGTAGTTTTTTTGTTAAGTTTTGTGAGTTATTGTCAAAAGTTAATATTTACATGGCAAATTTTTTTCTGCATGACAATTAGTGTAGAACTTCAGATGAATGATATTTGATTGAACAAGGAATGAGATGGATTTGCAATAAGGTGAATTTCCATTTTTAAATGCTGGAAAACTTGATTGTTGTAACAATATTGCAGCAAGAATCAGTGTTTTTTATTTTTTTGGGGATTTTTTTTTTTGGTGGGGGGGGGGGGGAGGGGGCGCGGTTATCTTTATAATATTTGATGGTTATCGGTTCATATTTTCATGAAATATTCTAGCAAAAAATGAGTCTTGACATATACTTTTTGAAGACTTGATCATTATCCTGTCAGTGGCTTAGATTACCACCCTAATTCCCATTAATTTCCTTTAGTTTTATACATGTACCACCACACCAACTATCAGAAAGTGTGATTTCCAGTTGCACAATACTTAAGAATCATGATGATCCAGTATTAGTAATTTACATTTTTGGAAATATATGATCGGCCTATGCACTCCCACAGACGTGTGTGTGCGTGTTTGTTCATGTATGCACAAGCATTAAATTTTTTCATATTGTTTTACATTGAATTTTTGATTCTTTGTTCTGGTTTACTAGGTCAATGCTTTTTTTCCAATGGATTCCTTGATATAGTCCTTGATATACTATTCTAGATTTAAGATAGCTTTAAACTTTGTGTGTGATTTAAGCTAACAGTACTGAGCTTTTTTTTTTTTTGATCTTTCTGTCTTCCTAAAGGGGTACCTTCAATCCATGACGGTGAGGCTTGAGGAATGGAGAGTAAAGCGAAGAGACACAGAGGAGTGGATGAGGCATCGCCAATTACCTCCGGATTTGCAAGATCGAGTTCGTCGATTTGTTCAATATAAATGGCTTGCCACGAGAGGAGTCGATGAAGAATCTATTTTACACTCTTTACCTATGGACCTTCGTCGTGAAATTCAACGGCATCTATGTCTTAACCTTGTTCGCCGTGTAAGTTTCTTCTTGCTTGTCGTTATGCTACTGAGCAGGGTGACTAGCTTTGTTTTGAGTAGATTAATAAAATAGAATGCTCTTTTTTCCTGACTTAAGAGTCCCTAATTTTATACTGCCATGTCCACTCTTTAGTGTCAAAGACAGTATAGTCTAATTTGAACTGTTTTGTTCTGTGAAATGCACACATCCTCCCTTCCTATAAAGAGAGCATCATATTTTAGTCCAGGATAGACTTTTCCATTTTCCAATCTCAGGCACAAACTGGCATTTTGGGTTTCTATTGCTCTTTGAGAGAAAATTCCCTTTTCATGCTTCTAGATGATACACACATACAGCATTTTTGTTATATTTAGTAACGCTCTGCCCCACTTGTTTATTCATTAAAGTTTCATAACGAGCCAGGACCTCCTAAGCAAAATATTAACAAAAATAAACTTTCCTAAAGTTATGCATTAATTTTAAAAAATAGATTTTTATACATACTAATTTTTGGAGGAACAAATTGTTCCATAGGTGGCTATTGATGTTCTCTAGACATACTAGTTTGAACCATATTTTTCCAATTTCCAGGTCCCGTTCTTTTCACAAATGGATGCTCAGCTTCTTGACGCCATATGCGAACGCCTAACTTCATCCCTGAGTACCGAAGACACCTATATTGTTCGAGAGGGTGATCCAGTAAATGAGATGTTGTTTATCATTAGAGGACAACTAGAGAGCTCCACAACAAATGGAGGTCGGTCCGGGTTCTTCAACTCCATCACCCTTCGACCGGGTGACTTCTGCGGTGAGGAATTACTGACATGGGCCCTAATGCCTAATTCAAGCCTAAACTTGCCTTCTTCGACTCGAACTGTAAGAGCCCTCGGCGAAGTTGAAGCTTTTGCACTTCAAGCAGAAGACCTAAAGTTTGTGGCTAATCAGTTCAAGCGGCTTCACAGCAAGAAGCTTCAGCATGCCTTCAGGTACTATTCTCACCAGTGGAGGACATGGGGTGCTTGCTTCATCCAAGCTGCTTGGAGAAGGCATAAAAAGAGAAGGATGGCAAAGGAGTTGTCCATACAAGAGAGCCAGTTCTATTACATGCCAGTTCTTGAAAATGATGGCAACTATTACAGTTATGAGCTAGATGGTGATGACAGTGTTCATGAGGGTTCATCAGAGAATACTCCAAACAGCGCTCAGCATCTGGGAGCCACCATTTTGGCATCCAAGTTTGCTGCAAATACAAGAAGAGGGGTTAACCAGAAGGGCCGCCCGAGTGAACCGGTATCCACCAGCTTAAAGATGCCAAAGCTGTTTAAGCCCGATGAGCCGGATTTCTCTGCAGAATAGAGAGAAATATGTACAAAGAAAGTGAAGCAACCAACTGGTGCATGCGTATTGGGAGAAAGAAGCTAATGATCAGAGCTTAGTTAGGATCCATTACTTCTTCTTGTTCTTCTCCTTTTTTTCAGTTCATGACATGGTAGTAAATTTTATTTGTAGAGTAGGAGGACAAACCCAAACAGAACCAGCCTTCCCATCCCCTGTTCTTGTATATGCTCTCTATATGAAACAAATTATTGGCTCACGTTTTGTGTACACTGTTTTAGGAAGTCACAAATTAATTTTTTTCTGTACTTACAAGGGACCATTCCGTCGTCATAAGATTTAGAACTCACTCATCAGGATAAAATATTAACGAATGTGTAGTGTGGTGGGTGTAAAGCCTGTTAAACTAGTTATATTTTTCTTTGTGCCGTTTGAAACTAAGAAAATATTAATCAAAGTGAAGGAAATTTTAAAAGAATTTAATGTTTTTATCTGATTATCAAGAGAAGGAAAGAAAATATGTAATATATTAAATTAATCAACAAAAATCTCATTTTATACATAATTAACGCTTGATTTTTATTTTTTTTTCATTTTTAGTTATATTTAGAAAATTTTTTATTTTTAGCATATTTAATATAGAGAAATATACAAAAAAAAAAATTTCTTCTTATCTTATCTTTTTTTCTTTTTTTTTTTCAAATAAAACTCTCGACTCTAACATAACTTAACCATAGAATTTCCTATACTAACAAGAGTACTTTACTTCCAAATTCCAAAAGACACAAGTTTCAGAGAAAGAAACAGAGAAATTAGTAGAATACAAATTAAAAGAGATTTGCATAAAAGAGAAGTTTGGTTAAATCTCACGAAAAGTTATTCTATGTTTGGATATCCTTTCAATTTGAATTTATATTCGATTTTAAAAAAGATGTAATATAAAATTATATTAATATTTTATAAATTCATTTAAATTTAAATTCAAATCCTCGATTCAAAATTCACTTTTCCAAACGTAACATAGTATATTTATTATAAATTTATCTTCTTGTGTAACAGGGAATTAAAAGAAAAAATTGTTGACCTAAAAAAAATTAATAAATAAAATGAAAATCATAACTTATAAATGTTAATTTCTAGCATTACTAGGCGTTATATATCTGTACATTTTATATAGGAAACATTTAAAATATCTCCATAAAACTGCTGTTTAAATAGAAAGATTAATGACAGTACGAGAAACATATGAGCAATAATTACAATAGCATAATTAATTTATAACTATAAATTACTTTTCCTTTTGAGTACCGTTGACTAGCGTAAAACAATTATAAAAATGAAAATAATTAATTTTATACACAGAAAAATACTGTCGCATGGATTGATGGAAGCATTAACTTTCATGCCTAAAGTGGAATTTCCTTACTTATCGGCAATCACTGAATTAGTAGAGAGAGAGAGAGAGAGAGAGAGAGGACGCGGTGATTGATGGAGATGGGAGGAGGAGGAGGAGTTGGCGGTGTAGTGGCGGTGGTGATGAAGATGGCGGTGGTGGCGGCGGCGGCGGCGTTGTTGTGCGCAGAGTGCCGTGAACCGGTGCTTCACAAGGTGGGAGGGCAGCAAGGGTGGAAAACCGGCGTCAACTACACCAATTGGTCCAAAAGCGAGACCTTTTACGTCGGCGATTGGCTCTGTACGCATCTTCAATGTTATACCTTCTCTCATTTCAAATCATAATTCCATTTCATTATCCACTCTGTTTCTGCATACTTCTTGTTTAATTTTTTACCTTGTTTTTACATATCAAGTTTAATTTCACACTATTTTGGGTTTAAGTTTGTGGTTTTGTAAATATGACAAGATATAATATATAGATGATTGAGATCGAGAGAGAATTTAGAAACTATAGAACCCTAAGTTTAAAATTGTGTACATATGAACTAAGCTCCACAATCTTAGCCTAGTTTATTGATATAAGTTGATTATAGATAGTTTCTTCTTTCCCATTTCCTTTTTTTTTTTTTTTTAATTCCAAACAAAGTCATTGGTAAAATCAAAACACTAAATGAAGAAAATTTCATCTCTTTTGAATTTCAGATATATCAAATTAATTTACATAATGTTTGAGAGTAGATAATTTTGAGTTTTAAATTTGCAGTTGTAAATTTTAATAAAACTTAACACAATTGTATACTATATTTGTTACGTTTAAGTATTAAATTTTAGAATTTTAGAATATAGTACTAAATTAGATTTTTTTGTGAATTTTACTTTTTTAAAAAAAAGAGAAGACAATAGTTTTGAATTATCTAAATTTAAATACGAGGCTAGAAATCTAGATTCTCAAACAATTTTAATCTCAAATTAAAAGGGTTGTTTGATCCATATTTAATAATTATTGTCCATGTTTAAAATCAAAACTTTAACTAGGTATTTGTTTCAAAATTATGCAGAAGCGAATAAAATTCAACATGACATATTATTATATGCACCCGTGTGCACACACATATACATAGATTTACGTAAAAATAAAATTTTTCTATAATTATATATATATTTTTTACTAAAAGAGGGCGGCACCTCCATTTATTTATTAATATACCCTCACATTTATTATATGTTTAAATATTAAGAAAAATTATGTTACAATATGTAAAATCAAATTTTTATTATATTATTTTCTCACTTTTCTTGATAATCAACGCTGATCCCGGATCATTGATAATTATCAATCCTATTTTTATAAAAGTCATACTCTCTAATTAGACTTTTAATCGGCCTTTCTAATTTCCATTATCCTATTGTATGCTTTTCTTTTACCTTTCTTATGCTTTTCAAGCTATTTGGTTGGTAAAATCACATGCACTCTAAATTTAGATTACACCAATAAGCCATATTAAAATATTTTTATGTGATAAAGCAAGCACAATATATAATAATTTTATTGGGCTTTGTTAACCTTTTCAAAATTAGCCTCTCCGGAGCATTCTAAGCATGCACAAGCCGCCTTGTGCATGCCTAGATTACTCTCGAGAAATTAATTTCGAAAATCTATTATTTCAAAACTTGTACAATGTACGTGTTTTTAATGTGACTTATTAATTTGGTGGGTGTGAAAAAGATTTCATCTTTGACAAGAACCAGTACAATGTGCTGGAAGTGAACGAGACGAGCTACGAGCAGTGCATTGACCAAAACTTCATCACCAACGTCACCAAAGGAGGGAAAGACGTCTTCAACCTAACCGAGGCCAGGCCCTATTACTTCCTCAGCGGTCGAGGTTTCTGCTTCAGCGGTGTGAAACTCGCGGTCCCCGTCCGAGTGCCCCCGCCGCCCTCTCCGCCGCCGGCTCCGGCCAAGAGTGGCTCTCCCTCGTCACACACACCCGGCAGCCTTGGTGGCGGCCTCGCCTATTATTTGATCGCCGGTACTGCTCTGGGATTGCTTCTCCGTTAGCTCGCCGGCCTGTGGTTACGATAAACCTTAATTGCTTGCCAGTTGCCGTGCACGATTAATTGACGAACAATCTGAAATTGTTCATTTGGCATACATGCGTAGTTGTGAATAGCAATGACTGCCCTTGAAAAGGGTTTTGGAGCATAAATTTGAATTTAAATAAATTTAAATATTATTTTATATTATATTTTATTTAATTTTAATTTTTTTGTAAATATAGGGTTACAGTAGAGCAAACACAGATTGAAAACTGGATAATGATATTAATGAATTGGCAGCTGATTGAATTGGGTTTTTTAGATTCATCTCCACACATAAAAATGAAAGAGGTGAAAAAAAGTCTATAAATTGCCAATTTATAGCTAACAATTATGAGAGAAAAGTTGGTGGTTGAATTGGAGTAGCAATTTGAAACTCGAAAATAAAAGATGATTAGCCCTTATAATTTTGTTAAACTCAATTTGATTGATTTGGTTTTGTCGAGTTGAATGATTCAATTTTCTTAACAAAAAATTTATTCTGATTTCTCTCTAGTTCATAATATATTCTAATTCTATTTGGACTAGAAAAATAGCCAATTAACTTATTGAATCAACTAATAGAATCCATGATTTTAAGATATTGTTACATACATTTTTATACAATGTATATAAAAAATATATCTTAAAAGTTTGAAAAGACTACTTATTATGAGTTTGTGATGAGTAGTATCACTTTAAAATTGAGTTCTAAGTCCTCTGGTTATAATATGTGGTACTGACATGTAATATGACAGCATAAATTTGTACCTACGACCTATAGTATGATAGCAGAAATGAAATTATCACAAATCTTCAATATTTGTATCATCATCACTTTCTAGTATTAACAATCATTTCTACAAGATCTTGGATATGGCTATCACAAGATAAGCCCACTTGTCTGGAAAGTGAGAGCCAAATTCACCTCTCAAGTCCCACTAATAATGCTTGAACATTACTATGTTACTCCAAACATGTGATGTATATCTCTGTTATGAAACCTTAGTACTTTAGAGTTTAGCTAAACCACCACACTAGTCGAGCACATATCGTTATGAGTTTGACGAAATTTAGCTATGAGCTCCACTACTTTTGTGAGAATTAGACGCATACACAACCAAACAATTCAATCTTGGGTCAACGGTCTAAAAGCTATATAACAAAGAGACGAGTTTCACATATCGTCACTAAGTAGGGGAGGAGGTGGTCGCCGCGGCACAGCAAAGCAGCAGACGAAGCGGCAGAGATGGGGCGTCGGCGGTGCAACGGAGACAGTGTGGCAACAGATGGTTTGGAACCCCGGTGACGCACCTGCAATAGCAAAGAATAGGCAAGGTTGATTGAGGTTACGTGAGGGATTTTGAGGAGAGGGAAAGAACAGGGGGAAAGCATATTTAAGGGAAAGTATTAGTGAAGTTTTGAAATCATCATTAAAAATCTTCTTTTTTCGTCACTAAAACACAATTAGTGATAGTTTTCAAATTGTCACTAATATGTATTTTAATCATACATAAAATAAATATATATATTATTAAATTTTATAAAATGAAAAACTAACTAATAATGATGGTTTTGAAATCGTCGCTAATAGTTTTTCAATCATAAATAAAATAAAAATAAATATTTATGTGAGCTAGTAGTGACAGTTTTGAAATCTCACTAAAACTCTTACAGTGGTGACCAATAATGATTTGACACTAAAGACCCTTTGTTTTAATATTATTTACAAGCTAATATGGGAAACTAGCAATGACAATTTTGAAACCATCACTAAAACTCTTCCAGTAGTGATGAATATTGGTTCGTCACTAAAGATGCTTTGTTTCAATTTTATGTACAAATTAATAATGGAAACTAATAGTAAGGTTGTCAAACTTTCACTACAAGTCTCATAGTGGTGATGAATGGTAGCTTCCTCACTCAAAAGTCTAAACATACATATGCTTAAATTTCATAAAATAAAGGCTAATTAATAGTGACGGTTTGAAACCTTTGCTAATAGTTTTTCAATCATAAATAAAATAAAAATAAATATTTTATGTGCGCTAGTAGTGATGGTTTTGTAACCGTCACTAAAAGCTTAACAATGACAAATCGTTTTAGTCACTATTTGCTAAGAGTAACTAATATGTTGGTGCCACGATTACCACGGAAAAAAATGCCTTTAGTGACAAACAAATATTCGTCATTGCTGAGTCTTTATTAGTGACGGATGATTTTTTCGTCACTTTTGGCCAAAGTATTAGCGATGAATTTGGTTTTTGTTTACTAATACTTTCGTCACTAAAAATAACATTTTTTTTTGTAACGAAAATTGGTACTCTTCAACCAGCAGTTGTCAAATTTAAAGGGCGCTTTAGTCCCCCGCAATCCAACAAAAGTGGGTAATGGTGTGATATAACTCTCGTGAGAGCCTTTTGACACAACTGTGGACTTATTGTTCACTTGGAATTTATACAGTCTTGTCATTGTAGGAGTGGCATGGTTAAACGACTATGTGAAAGCAGCCCCATTAGCAGTAGATAACCAATTCCCACCTTTCCATAGTCCTAGTAATCCTAGTTGAGCCTGTTCTCTCCCTAGGATATCTTATTTCATTAAAATGGCCACATATGCACCATGGCATGTCTTGCTATTTTATTTTATTTCTTTTTTTTTGTGTTCTGCAACAAAGCCTCAGAGATAGAGTAATTACCTGTTGCCTTCTCTTTTTGAGTATACAGATTAGAATTCCATCCTATCAAAATGCCTCTTGCTGCTCCTTTTGACTCTAGTCCTTCCAAATTGATCTTAATATTTTACCTTCGATTCTGCACATTGTTGTCCCCTGTAAGCAGCTCGCATTTGGCTTCCACAAATTAATGCTCTCTTCGACTCTGCCGCTCTTGTCCCCTAATGTTCCAAGATAAGATCTGGTGTGTGTCTGTCATTGCGTATGGCTTGTATTCTGATTTTGTTTAAGACTTTCAGCTTCGGCTAGCAGTTGCTCCAGCTCCCCTTCATTATCTTCAGTGAATAATCCCAGGCTCTGCTTAGCTCCATTGCTTGGCCAATAATCCACTTGTTACCCTTGTCCTCTTCATTCAACTTGTACCCATTAAAATCAACCACTAAGCCACAACTGCATCTTTTGTTCAGAGCAAGATGTTCTTTTTCCCTTTCCCCTTTCCATTCTAGCAAAAGCTTTGAACTTTCAACTGCTAAGGTTTTGTTGCAGATTGGGCTAAAAAATTCATGAGGAGAAGACTGATGGGCTACCATACTCGAAAGAGGGGAAGGGCATGTGTTGAGATACTTTGATGGGCCTTTGCAGGACGTGGCCCTTTTAAGACTATCTTGGGCCTTAAAGTTTCACTACTTTCTTGGGCCTTCGTGGACTTGAATAAGCGCTCTGTTGGCGGCCTAAACTTGAAATTCGAATTTTTCACCCTTCCCAGTTGTGTTAGCTTGTTAGGGTGTGGGTGTACGACGCTCTATCTCTGAACGCGCCCTCCGCGCGTCTTTCTCCACGCTCCTTCTTCCTCCATTTCTTTTCTATTTTTTTTTTAAGAGAAGGTAAAGATTTTATTAAGCCACAAAAACCGAATTGCTTCTGAGTGTGAGGTCCAGATTGCTGCTGGAGATTTGTTTCCCTTCACAAATCAAAGAAGTTATCGTGTTCCTCACACCTATGATCACCACCCGAGGAAAAGAGACACTTCCCTATGTTGCTACAGAAGTTTGAGTTGCTGGATTTCTAAAGATCTTATGTCTTCCTCATGAGCAATCAACACTTTGTAAGCTACGTCACCGTCAGCCATGAGGATATGCTCCCGGACTTCCTTATGATTGTGGGTGTGGGTGTGTGTGTGTGTGTGTGTTTTTTTTTAATAACCTGGGAACTCTAGCCACCATCACACTACTTGGATACTATGGTATAGCACTAAACTCGGAAGTGAAAGCCGTCTAGCCATTGACGCATTCCTGATAATTTGTCAGCATAATGTCTCAAAAAGGAATCGAACCTGTGATCTTGGGGTCACCAAAGTCATAAGTTGTCCTTACCTTCCTCGTATAACTACACTCCCAACCTATTTATGTTAAAAGTAGACTGAGATTAGTGATTTCTTAGTTTTAGGATTAGCCTAAAATCTAATTAATAAGCAGTAATTAGGTTAACTAATTATATTTGAGAAAATAATATATTAATTATAACTCCAAATAACCTTAAATAATACACAAATCTCTCACACAATGCCACTTGAGTCGAGTTGTCAGATCCCTGCCGATTTGCACATATTGATAGAGGGGGAGGAGGGGGAGGGGGAGGTAGGGAGTCGGAGAGAGAAAATTAGAAATGAAGGGAGAGAGAGAGAGAGAGAGAGAGAGTGAGTGTGTGTGTGTGTGTGTGTGTTCGAATTATGCATTTGCTAAAGAGTCCCCGCCGATTTGCACATATTGATAGAGGGGGAGGTAGGGATCGGAGAGAGAAAATTAGAAATCAGAAATGAAAGGAGAGAGAGAGAGTGTGTGTGTGTGTGTCGAACTGTGCATTTACTAAAGAAGATGCGCTTGCGAGAGAAGATTAGGAAGGGGGGGGGGGGGGGGAGATCGAGTTGTAAGGCATAAAATTAGGAGATTCTTATGATTGATCTACTAGAACAAAAAATCTACAAGTAATTATTGCAGCTAAAGAATTTGAATTTATTTTAGGCTATTCAATCAAAAAATTAGGAATTAATTAAAAAATTTAGAAAAATTATATTCAAGATTTGAAGAGTTGTGAGAGCCTATTGACTTATTTTAGTATAATAGTATAGTTTAGATTGACTTATTTTAATATATAGTAGTATAGATTAGTGTGGAACACATGGATTGCATGTGGTTCCAAGAAAAAGAGAACAGGACCTTCAATATGTTATTTATTCAAATTATATTATCTACATTGACTACATGGATTCTTTTGGGAATCCGCTTTTTGTTTTCTTTTCACATTTTATGTGTTCAATTGTAACCTTTACTGAAACAAATCTACTTATTTTGGAAAAGTATTAGAAATGAAAACACATTAGTGTCATTCAAATTGAATTGATTTTAAAAGTTTTAGAAATGAAAACACATTAGGTAAAGCACCTTGGATTATCTGGTACAATATTTAAATTTATAATTTCTATAATATTTTTTAAAGTAAGATGTGAAAATGTCTATTACTCCATGTTTTTAAGGTGTAATGGTCTTGGACCCAACTTCATTGAGGTATTGTTTACTTTGGCCCCTATCCTCACAGGTTTGTCCTATAAAAGGCACCTCACAAAGTTGGAGCTCAAACCATCCTTATAAGTTTAAGATCTCCCTAATACACATCTAACGCAGAACTGTGACAGACTTTCCCATTGGATCTTTGACATTCTCATCAGAGTGGGGCTTACACCTCTATGTAGGATTCACTCACATGATAGTACCCCCAAGGGTGATTCTGATACCAAATGTATCGACCTTGGACGCAATTCGAGTGAGATATTGTTTGTTTTGGCCCACTAGCATCACGAGTTTGTTTTATAAAATGTATCTGCATAGTTGGAGCCCAAACCATTCTTATAAGCCCAAGATCTCCCTAGTACATGTCCAATGTGAGACTGTGACACAAGAGCATGCTTCTAATATGCTTAACAAAGTTCAAATTTTATTTATGAAGAAAAGTTTTATTTTATTGCTAATGGAATTTATAAACTAATAAATATAGGGAAAAATGGTAATTTCTTAGAATTGAAAATTGATAAAATTAATTAAAAACAGAGAAAAAAATAGCACTATCATTTGCTCATTACCGTAAATCATGTAAATTAAGCCCTCTAAAATATACTACATGTTTCATGAATTTAATAAAGAATATTTCTTATTTTTTTCTACTTTTAATACTCAACATCTATGGAAATAAATAAAGAAATCATTTAAATATAGTATTCTCTTTTTTTACCCATTGTATTTGAAAATTTCATAACAAGACCTATCTGTGAGTAATCTTAATTGTAATATGCATTTTTTTTTTTTCAACAAAAAGGTTTCATTGGAAAAAATGAAGTGATAGAGATCACATATTCACCTGGAAATCATCAGCCCTTGAGACAATAAGAAGAAGAATTGGATAGGATGATAAAGTTCAATTTATCCCCCATCATGACCTCCTAAAACACACTAAACAACAACAACATCTATCCCTTCAAATTGAAATATGGACTCATCCAACCACAAGATGTCAAGGGAAATTGTTTTCTTCTTCAATGAACCAATGTCCTAAACATGAACCGTCTAGTCCAAAGAGGCTGAAACAACTAGTTTTCTTTTAGATGAAATAAGGTACACATAAAATAATGATTGTGCAACAATTGAGAAGTTTCAAATTGTTAAGTTTGATATTCTAATAGTTTGGTTGTTTTTGTTATGTTTTGTGGCTCATATACTTGAATGAGTGCATAAATAAGGAAAAAAATATAGTTGAAATCACTTTTGTTGATGGAGTAGTAGCAATCCAATTCGTCGACTAAATGATACCAAGTTTAGAAAAATTACATTTTGTCTGAATTCGTCAACTGATTGGCCCAATTCGTCGACTAATTTGTTTTGGACATCGAGGATGATTTCAAATTTGAATGTGAACATTAATACGGTTGGATGTTTGGAGGGAAGCCTCCATGGTGTTTATAAATGCACCATTTTAGGTATATTCAGAGTGTGGAAGATCTTTGTATTGATTGTATTGTGTACTTTGTGATTTTCATAGTGAAAACCTTTGCCGATTGCTCCTGTGGATGTAGGCTTTGTTGAACCATGTAAATCTTTGTGTGGATTGTTATTGCTTTCAGATATATTGAGTGTGTATGTTCTATTTTGGTTCTTCATTGTTTACTGTGTTTAAATTTTGCTATGCAAAATTCATAACTCATTCACAACAAATTGGTATCAGAGAGTTGTTATTATGGCATCGGGCACTTCATGTGCAAAGTTTGATGTTGTCGAATTTGATGGAACTAGAAACTTCGGTTTATGGCAAAGGAGAGTGAAAGATTTGCTTGTGTAGTAATGAATGGTGAAGGCCTTGTATGGTGTTCAACAGGAAGGTATGGATGAGGCTAATTGGAGGGAATTAGAGACAAAGGTTGTTGCAACAATACAATTGTGTTTGGCCGACGAAGTACTCCATCATGTCATGGAGAAAGATTCTCCTGTAGCTTTTTGGCAAAAGCTTGAAGGCTGATACATGTCCAAATTCATTATTAACAAATTATTCCTTAAGTAGCATCTTTATTTGCTTAAGATGGTTGATGGTTCAAAATTGAATCAACACATCAACGCATTTAATCAAATCATAAGTGGTTTAATGTGTGTTGATGTAAAGTTTAATGATAATGACAAGACATTGATGCTATTGTGTTGGCCTAACAAGGCTTTCGAATCTTATTTTGATGATAACAAATCAAGGGAATTTAACATGTATTGGTTAAGTGATAAAGTTTCAGGAAACAAGCATATAAGTTCAAGATGGAGTGCTCAAAATGCTCACAAGCCTTATTAAAGAGAAAACTTATACTTCAAAGACAATCAAATGAAAGCTTAACGGGTATTGAAGCTTGGACTTAAAAAGAGATGAAAGCTCAAATGAATATTGAAGCTTGAAACATATTGAAACACGAAATCATGATGGACTCAAAGAAATGGAAAAGCATGAAGAATTAGCGCTTAGAGTGTTCAAGCTTAAGAAGTCTCATGTAAGTACTTCATTTAATATCAATATGGATATATGAAGCTCTTTAGGTTTCATTATAAACTTAGAGACCAATTTTTGACAACCCTGAAAAATGATTTTTAAGTTACATTTAAGTTTTTCAAAAATTAAAGGATCAAAGTCTTGAAAATAAAAATAAAAAAAATTGTGGAAAAATGACAACTCAGCCGACTGACCTAAAAAGCCCAGTCGGCTGACATATTTTTATTCTAAATTTTTGATGAAACAGAATAGGCCCGGTCGACTGACCTACGGAAAATTCAAATTTTAAAAAGTAACTGAAAATTTCCAAAATTAATTTTTTGAAATCCAAACGTTATGAAAACTTGGGAAGCACTCCAAGTCACTTTGGGAACACGAAAATCACTTTTTAAACTCTATATATATATCCCCTAAACCTAATGATTTTTACAACAACTACTTACAATCAAGAAATCAAAGTCTCTAATTCTCAAAGCTCTCTTGCTCACACATTCTTGCTGAAGTTATACTGAATTTCTACTAATACAACCACTCGGGTCTTGTGTTCTTACTAAACTACTTTCATTCTAAAGAAGAACCTGGTGATTAATTTATTGAAGCTTCAAATTCATGTTTTATTGATATTTAATTTGAAGTATATTAGTGCTCTAACTTGTACTAATCAGCTCTATTGTGAAAGTGTCTTTGTACACAAGAATTTGTTCTTGTTTCTTGTTGTTTTTGACGATTCAGGTTGTTGAATTGTTGGTTTACTGGGCATGGAGTATCACTTGGAGAGGAGGGCTCTATCCTATTGAAGGAGTCTTGTAAAGGTTTGCTCCACTTGTAAAAGAGTGGTATAGTAGAGTCTTTAGGTGTGTTGTCTAAGGCGAGGACGTAGGCAGGTATAGTCGAACCTTGTAAAAACTCGGTGTCATTCTACTCCCTACTCTCTTTAAATTTCAGCACTTTTATATTGCGTGGATGTTTATTTAAATTGCTAGAAGTAGTTTTGTGTTTAGGAATTTCGAAAACCTCAAAAAGGGAGTACGTTGATTGAATCTTGCGAAAACCTTCTAAGGGAGTACATTCATTAAACAGGTCGTTCATTAGCTACAGCTTAACATCAAAAGACTGAATTGTAGAAACTTGCTGGAGTTGTTAAAGCAGTTCACATTTGTGAAGCATTATCTTGATTGATTGAAATATCCTATTGAGTTTTGGTTAAATTGTGTCTTGGCTGAATTTGTGATTGAAAATCTAACTATACATGTGTGTTTGTTGAATTCAAAAATTAATTGCGAAAGAATTTATAAAAAGAGTTTAAAATAAATTTTTAAATCCCAATTCACCCCCCTCTTGAGAGTACACCTTACTTTTCATATTAAATTCTTTGCCAGCGACTCACATATGAAAATCTAGTTACCACTCTTACATGTGGGAAAGAGACTCTAAACTTGGAAGAGGTGACAAGTGTCTTGTTGTGTTTTCATCAAAGGCTGAAAATCTGTGATGAAAATTCATGTGGAGAAGGACTTGTGGTGAAAGGTAACTTTGATCATGGGAAAGGAAAATTTAGAAATGGATCAAGTCAAAGATCCCGTACTTAATCCAAGACGAAAAAAGGATATCTAGTGTTATAAGTGCAGAAAAAAGGGGCACGTTAAACCAGAGTGTCCTTATTGGAAGAAAGGAAATGCTGAAAAGCATGAGGGGACTTCAAAATCAGCAAATAGTGTTCAAGAAAGAAATTCAATTTGCATTGGTGGTGATGTACTCTCAGTTTCATCGGGGTCGGATAGCCTAACGGACTCATGGATTCTAGATTTGGCATGTTCTTATCATATGACTCCAACCAATGAGTGGTTCTGCACCTACAAGTTGGTAAATTTAGGTTCAGTTCTTATGGCCAATGATGTCTCGTGTAAAATCATTGGCATTGGAAGTGTTAAAATTAAAATGTTTGATGGTGTTGTGAGAACCTTGAGTAATGTAAGACACATACCGAACCTACGGAAGAGTTTTATCTCACTTGCCACTTTGGATTGTAATGGCTTTAATTACAAGCCTGAAAGTGGGATTATGAAAGTTTGGAAAGGTAAGCTGACGGTGATAAAAGGGCAAAAGTTAGATAAAAATATTTATACATTGCAGGGAACTACCATTGTAGGTGGAGTTGCGGCCGTAGATACTGAATTTGATAAAACCACCTTATGGCTTATGCGGCTTGGGCATATGGGTGAGCATGGTATGAAAGAACTATACAAAGAAAACTCTTGAAAGGTATGAAAACATATAAGCTAAATTTTTGCAAGATATGTGTTCTTGTGAAATAAAATAGAGCAAATTCAAATCAGCTATACACAAGATGGAAGGTGTTATTGATTATGTACATTATGATGTTTGAGGTCTAGTTAGAGTAGCATCAAGAGATGGACATGTTTATTATATGAGTTTTGTTGATGACTACTCATTGAAAGTCTGGGTATACTTCATGTGGCATAAGTTTGATATGTTTGCCAAGTTTAAATTATGGAAAGCTAAAGTGGAAAACTAGATGGGGAGGAGAATCAAATGTCTCAGGTTAGACAATGGGACCAAGTACGCTGATTTTAGGTTTATGAAGTTTGTGAGCATTATGACATTAAGAGACATTTCACTGTTTGTCAAGCACCTCAGCAAAATGGTGTGGTTGAAAGGATGAACCGAACTCTAGTAGAAATAATTCGGTGTCTTAGGCTTAATGCATGGCTATCGAAAAACTTCTGGGCCAAGACAGTTAGTATGACTTATTTCTTGGTAAACCGATCACCAAGGGCATCACTGGAGGAGAAAGTGGACATTTGGGCTAATGCCAATAGTGACCTTTTAAATATATATCCTCTTGATGACTAATTTCTATGCTAGCAATTGAAGTATGCACATCTAAAATAGGAAAAAAAAAAAAAAGATTATTCCATAGAATTTTGGCATAGGAGTTCAGTTGTTTTTGTGACAACCAGTTGAAATGTAGAAGCCCTAATCATACAGAAAACATTTCCGAACAAAACATAGAAACGGGCAGACATCAACACCCTTAGACCCAGATCAACACTCTTCACATATAATAATTGAGATAGAAAAAGTGAACGAGAGAGAGAGAGAGAAAGACAAGAGTGACGTTACTATCCAAGATTCATGGTAGAAAATGGAGGTCTATGCTGCGATTGGTGAGTACTGCGCGCGATTGCTTGATCGATCGGAGTGGGAGAAACCCTAGCTAATGTTCCCGTAGAAAGGACTTAACCCCTTTCAAAGGATTATCTCGGAGTAAGTATTACTATCTTATGAGAAAACTATTTGGCGTCCCTTAACCCATTTGAAGTAAAAGAATATGAAATTAAAAAAAAAATAGAATGTACAATTGAAAATGCAATTGAGATTTTTAAACTCTCAAGTTGAAGAAAGCATGCAGAACCAAATGTATCGAGATTAAATTTTGAGACTACCTTAGAAAAGGAGAGGTGAAGTTGGAATCTCAAAAAATAAAATATGAACTAAAATCAAAATCTTCTTCAAATTTATGAAGGAACCAAGACAAACCCAACCCCCCCTCCCCTGCCCCCATTTCCTTTTTTTTTTTTGGTTGCAAAAATTGTAACGAAGGGAAGCAAAGTTACACCTCAAGAGACTTTCCACCTCTTCCTACCATATATTTCATCCATCACTTGCAGCTTTCTATTTGAATAAATTTTTTTGTGAAAAATATTATTTTTTTCTCATAAACACCAAAATTTTGCTTTTTTTTTTTTAGTTTTTCTAAAATAAGAATTCTTTGTGAGTGAGTGGCATTAGCCCAAATGTCCATCCGTATACTAAATTGAGCTAAACAAGAATTTTTAATAAATTCATAATTAAAGACCTTGGTTTATTGAAATATTTTCTAGGTTTTGAAGTGGCTAGATCAGCCAAGGGAATTTCTATTTGCCAAAGATATTATGCTTTAGATATTTTAAATGATATTGGTTATCTTGGTGCAAAACCAATCAAACTTCCAATGATTTCCAATCTGAAGCTTAGACAATCAGATTTAGCTTTTTGTGATGATTCAACAAGCTACAGGAGATTAATAGGGAGGCTCTTGTATCTTACTATGACAAGACCAAATTTATCCTACTAAATTCAAGTCTTGAGTCAGTTTATGGACAAACCGACATAGAGCCATATGGATGTAGCTTATCAGGTTCCAAAATACATCAAAGGGACACTAGGTCAAGGGATCTTCTTTCCTTCTTCTTCATCATTACATTTGAAGGCATATAGTGATTCAGATTGGGCATCTTGCCCCGACACAAGACGTTCAGTCACTGGATATTGTGTTTTCCTTGGTGATTCTTTGATTTCATAGAAATCAAAGAAACAAAAACTTATTTCCAGGTCATTGGCGGAGGTTAAGTATAGGGCACTTGCATCTACAAGTTGTGAACTTGTATAGTTGATATCCTTATTGAAAGATTTTGGTGTTGATCATAAACAAGCAGCTTTCTTATTTTGTGATAGTCAGGCAGCCTTACATATAGTAGCAAATTCAGTGTTTCATGAGAGAACAAAACATATAAAAATTAATTGTCACTTGGTGAGAGAAAAAATTCAGTTGGGGATCCTTAGAACACTACATGTATCCTCCAAGCATCAAGTGGCAGACATTTTGACAAAGGTTTTTGGAGTTGATCAGCTTACTTATCTTCTTTCCAAGATGGGAGTGCATAATATACACTCTCTGTCTTAAGGGGGAGTGTTAGAAATAAAGTAGGTTTTATTTGTAAATAGTTAAAAAGTGAGGGATATAATCGGAATGTATTTTATTCATTAAATGTAATACTATAAAAAGTGATGTATAGTACATTCACTTTACTTTTTTCGATCATTCTGGAATATAGAAGAGATTTTCTCACTTAGTCTTCGTCTCTTCTACGTCTTTTGCCTTGTTTCCATATTACTTTCTTCAATTTCTTTGTTTGTTTACACGCTATGAAAAATAATTATAATTTTTTATTTTAGTTTTTTAAAAAATTACAATAAAAAATAATTAATTTTTTATTTTGACAATAGTATGAAAGTTTGAAAATAACTTTTTAGATTTTCAACTCTTAATTTACATACGTAGTATGGAAATTGGATCTGGGATTTTAATTTGTATGAATTATACATAAGAGTTTCCTGTAAATCTAATTCAAGTACAAGCCCCAAAATCCATTATTCTAAATATTACTACATAAAATTTTAAAAAATTAAAAAAATAAGTTGTCTTTTTTTGTGATTATTTTAAAATATAAAAATAAAAAATAAATTAATTTTGACTTGCATTGTTCATTGTCTAGAAGGGACGGATTAGTTAAGAGCGTGTAAGTCTTGTGAAAAAATGAACTAGTGTTCGAAAACATAAATTTCGAGTTTGAATTTGAATAAAATTTAATACAATTTTATATTACGTGTTGTCATATGAATCGTATAATGAAGATGCACAACGAAATAAACAATAACACGTGAATGTAAATAACACATACAACCAGAACAAGATCAACACAAAGATTTACATGGTTCGGCAAAGCCTACATCCAAGGAAGCAATGGCAAAAAATTTTACTAAGGAAATCAAATTGTACACAATACACTTCAATAATGATCACTCTCACTCTCACTCTCAAAATATGGCCAGATGACATATATAGGGTTTTCTCGGAGGTTTCCCCCCGTTTGCCCAACCACCCAATGTTCAAAAAATTCAAAATATCAAAAAAACTGTCGCAACCCAGGCACCCCTTATTACCGAACACAGAGCCTCGTCGATGAGACCAAGAAGACCCTTCGTCGATGAATACAGGGCTCCCTTCAACGATGCTAGAATTTTGAAAATTTCCTCCTCTCAATAATTATTTGTTAACGAGATTCAGAACCTTCGTCGACAAACCTCTGTTGTTCCCTCGTCGACGAGCATAGACCCTTCATCAACGAGTCCTGCTATGCTGTCCCCTTCATGTTTTTCCTCCTTCCTTTTTTGTTTATCAAAACAGAAGTATAAGAACCATAAATAACAATCTCCACCTTGGCGATTATATGTCCCTTAGGAGAATCGCAAAAACATGAATTGCTTTACTTTGAACTTGAAAACGCTTGGTTGGGTATGTCTCCCTTCTAACACTTGGAGACATTGAGTAAGTCCAAGTAATGCTTGAACTTCTCTGAAGTAACAGATTTGGTCAGAATATCTACTGCATTATCAGATGTGTGAACTTTCTCCAACATAAGTTCACCTGAAGCAATCAATTCCCGTACTCTGTGGAACCTCACATTAATGTGCTTGGTCCTAGCATGGTATACCTGATTCTTCGCCAAGTAAATGACACTTTGACTATCACAATGCAGCACCACACCATCTTACTGTAACCCCAGCTCTCTGACTACACAAGTAAGCCATAAAGGCTTCCTTTGCAGTTTCAACAACTGGCATATATTTTGCCTTAGTCTTGGACAATGCAACTAGAGACTATACCATGGATTTCCAACATACCGGTCCTCCTACAAAGGTAAACACATATCCCGTTGTAAACCTTCAGTCATCCATATCTCCAGCATAATCTACATCAACAAACCCCATAACTGAAGGACAATCCTATTGCTTGCCGAACATGATGCCATATCCCGATGTACCCCGCAAGTATCTGAGTATCCATTTTACAACTTCCCAACGCTACCTACTTGGATTAGAGAGGAACTTGCTCACCATGCTTACTGCATCTCCAAATCTGGCCTCGAACATACCATGACATACATTAAACTCTCCACAGCACTAGCATAAGGGACCTTTGACATGTCCCGGATTTCCTCATTCGAACTTGGGCAATCTACAGTAGACAATTTGAAATGATTCACTAGAGGTGTACACACCGGTCTTGTATTAGTCATGCTAAACCTCTCCAACACCTTCTAAACATAATCACCCTGAGATAACCATAATCTCCCTACAATCCTGTCATGGCGAATCTCCATCCCAAGTATTTTCTTAACTGAACCAAGATCCTTCATGTCAAATTCCTTATGCAACAGGTCCTTTAACTGATTCACCTCAGTTAAATCCTTTGCAGCTATCAACATATCATCGACATACAATAACAAGAAAATAAGTGAGCCATCATCAAGTTTATTAACATATACGCAGCAGTCATACTCACACCGTTTGTAGTCAATCTTCATCATGTAAGAATCAAACCGTTTATACCATTGCCTTGGATTCTGTTTCAGCCCATAAAAGATTTCTTCAATATGCAAAAAAAATTTTCTTTCCCTGGTTTAATGAATCCCTCCAACTTTACCATGTAAATTTGTTCCTCCAAGTCGTCGTGAAAAAAAGCCGTCTTCACATCCATTTGTTCCAAATGAAGATCGAAATGAGCTACCAACCCCAACAAAACTCTAATAGAAGTATGTCGGACCACTGGAGAAAAGATCTCATCATAATCTATCCCCTTCTTTTGTGAGTATCCTTTTGCCACCAACCGTGTCTTGAACTTCTCACCTTCCTTTTCTGATATCGCCTCCTTCTTCCTATACACCCATTTGCACCGAATCGATCTCTTTTCATTTGGAAGCTCCACCAACTCCCAAGTTTTGTTCTTATGTAGTGATTCCATTTCCTCAATCCTTGCTCCCATCCACCTATCTTTCTCCTGGCCGTGCACTGCCTCTTGAAAAGAAGTTGGATTGTTGCAACAAGTAAGGAAAGCATATGATTCTAACTCATCAAAACCATACCTTGGCGAAGGCCGAATAATGTTTCTAGATCTTCTTAACAGAATATCGTTGACTTGCTGGTTTCTCGAACTAGAGCTCCCTGCAACCACGAGACCATGATCATTTTCGTTACCCTGAGCCTCCAACTCGACCTGCACGATATGTTCATCACTCCCCCAGCTTTCTGACTCTTGTTTCTGTTCATCAAACTCTTGAGTACACTTCACTATAGCCTTCTCATCAAAGACTACATCTCTACTGATCACCACCTTGTTTGCCACTAGGTCCCACAACTTATATCCCTTCACACCCTTTAGATATCCCAAGAAGATGCAACGACGAGACTTCAGGTCAAACTTAGACCTCTCCTCACTAGACACGTGGACATAGGCTGGACACCAGAATACCTTCAATTCGGAGTAGTCTACTGCATTTCCCATCCAAACCTCTTTTGCCACTTTACTCACTAGTGATGCCCTTGGTGATCGGTTAACCAAAAAACAAGTCATACTAATTGTCTCGGCCCAGAAGTTCTTCGGTAGCCCTGCATTTAATCTGAGACACCAAGCCCTATCAGCAAGGTTTGGTTCATCCATTCTACCACACCATTTTGCTAAGGTGTCTGGCGAACAGTAAAATGTCTCTTGATGCCCTGCTCCCACAAAACTCCATAAATCGAGAATCAGCGTACTCGGTCCCATTATCCGACCTTAAGTATTTTATTCTCCTCCCTGTCAGGTTTTCCACTTCAGCCTTCCAAATTTTAAACTTGGCAAACGTACTAGATTTGTGACGCATGAAGTAAACTCAAACCTTCCTGTTGACCTTATGGGTCACGCCCGGTTTTGATTATGACAAATACTCATTGTATCTAATGAGCGTTTGAGGTTTTGTGCAGAAATCAAGAATGATAAGATCAAAATGTGCACAAAGCAAGAGAAGCTTAAAGACCAAATCATATTCATTGTAATATATTTATATTGGTCTATAATAATAATTAGGGCATTCGGTTTGTAATAAGCTCACACACATCACATGCATGATTTACTTTGTAAGCTCAAATCGAACCATAGAAAGACACTCACTTTTGCACTTGTATGTAATAGGCACTTTTCGGTGTTTCCAAATTGGACCCAAGTGACCTTAGGACACTCACTTTTGCACTTGTATGTAATAGGCACTTGAATAGGGTTTGAATGTTGCAAAAAGGGACCGAAATACACACTTGGTGTACTTTCGGTCGACCGGCCAACTCAATTCAATTTGGCCCGGTCGACCGAAACCGGTCCGGGTCAACAGTTTGACCCAGGCCCGGTCGACCGAGCACTTATAGGTCATTTGACCTCGATCGACCGAACCTCCTGGGGGTCAACAGTTTGACCTCCCGGTCGATCGACCATTTTTGTTCTTCAACAACTTGGTCGACCGAAGGGTCTCGGGAAAATTCCCAACGGTCTGGTCGACCGAGCCATATAGTTCAAAAAGGCCCTGGTCGACCGAACCTCGGAGTTTTTGAAAATCACCCTTACCCGGTCGACCGACCACTCAGTTCAAAATTCCCCTGGTCGACCGAGCTACTTGAGTCCTGGTCGACCGAACCACTTTTGGTCGACCGGACCTCTCGGGTTGTTCCCATTTTTACCGTGGATAATATTTTTCTAAACAGGGTTAAAATACCTTAAACGTCATTAAACTTTTCTAAAAATACCCTATAGGTCCCCAACGGTCATATTTCCTTCCATGGCTATATATATGGGTACATTTGCAAAGATTAGAGGGGATTAGCCACTTTGATTAGGGAAAATTCTTTGAAAATCCAAAACCCTATAATACTCATTCTTAAGCCTCCTACACTCATACTTACCTCTCATACAAATTGAACTCTTTGTAAGTTGATTGAGTGCTAGTCTAAGTAGGTTTGCTCTCTCATTCATATTTGATTGTTTTATTATCCTTGAGAGCTAAACCTTGAGTATTCTAAGGGGACTTTATTAATAAGTCTATCCTAAGAAAACTTGGATAGATCTTCTAAGATTTGCACCTCCATTGCAACATCTTAAGAAGATTGTAATTGTATTTTGGTTGCAAAACATTTTCAAATATCTACTGTGTTATTAATCTTGAAAATATTTAATGAGATATTTGCTAGTGTGATAAAATCTTTGTTGCAATACTCGTTAACTCATATATCTCTTGCTGAATACAAAGATTGAATATTCTTTTGCAAACCAAACTTATACGTTGCTAGAGCTTCATATACATATGCGTATTGAGAAAACTTGTTGATTGAAATATATGAAGTCTGGATGATATCTTTGTTTGAGCACTTAGATTGAATATCCTGTGATACAAAGATCATTTAGGTTTGCACTCTCATGTACGCATTACACTGATAGTAAATATATTTGAGAGTTGACATCTTAGACCACACTGAGCTTACAAATTATTTCATATTTGTGGTGTATATTATTGTGCGAATTTGGGTACATATCTGCTTTATTTGAAAGCACAATCACTGTACCATTTCAGTATAATACACATTGGTTGTATTTCCAGGCACTGGCCTGAAGAGGGAGACTAGCCCTGGAATAGTCCCGGATTGGCTTAGACCCGGTTAGGAAAGCTAGGTGCGTCGTCCTGTTAAGGCGTGTAGGTTGAGGTCAGCCCCGCTAATTGACCTGGTTAAGGTTGAGGTCAGCCCTGTGTTAATTTGACCTGGTTGTAAACGGTGACGCTCCACCCTTAAGTGAGCTCTTAGTGGAATCCTCTAGCTTGCGAGCTTGAGGCGGGGACGTAGGCACGGTTGGCCGAACCCCGATAACATATCGTGTGTTCATTTATATTTCCGCACTTTATATTAGCTGCACATGTATGTTATGGGTGAATGATGCGTATGACTTAAATTTCACATTATACTTATCTATGCATTTGGAAATTGAATAGGCAGATCCTAGGTTGTGTATATACTGCTATTTATCCGGCTTAACCTAGGTGATAAATTTTAAAATTCCAATTCACCCCCCCTCTTGGGAATACACCAATTCTAACACTTCCGTGAGTAATCATCAATGAAACTCACATAGTACATATATCCACCCTTTGATGCAACTCTAATTGGGCCCTAAACATTAGAATGTACATAGTCAAGAATTCCTTTCATCTTGTGAGTAGCTGAACTGAATTTTGCCCTGTTCTGTTTTCCAAGAATACAAAATCTGTAGAATTTCAACTGACATGATTTTAAACCTTTCAACAATTTTCTCTTGTGTAGTTCTTTCATGCCATATTCTCCCATATAACCAAGATGTATATGCCACAAGACGATCTCATTTGATTTAGCATCCACGTTTACAACTCTACCTACAACGGTAGTACCCAACAACGTGTAGATATTCTTATGCAATTTTTTCCCTTTCATCACAGTCAGATTACCTTTCCATATCGTCAAGACTCCCTATTTGGACTTGTAATTGTAGCCATTATAATCCAAAGTGTCAAGAGATATTAAACTCTTTCTCAACTCAGTTATATCTCTTACATTACACAATGTTCTTACAGCACCATCAAACATTTTTATCTTTACATTTCCTATGCCAACGATCTTGCAAGAAGCATCATTACCCATAAGAATTGATCCATAATTTACTAACCTATAAGTGTTGAACCACTCCTTGTTTGGAGTCATATGATAAGAACATGTCGAGTCAAGTATCCAAGAGTCCAATAGATTATCTGACTCCGCTAAAACTGATAGAACATCACCATCCACTGAATCCTCTTCTTGAACAACATTCACAGATTTAGAAATCCTCTCATACTTATTAGTGTTTCCCTTCTTCCAATTCGGACACTCCGATTTCACATGCCCCTTTTTACCGTATTTATAACACCGAATTTTCTTCTTCTTCTTGGATTGATTTTGGGATTTATGATTAGACCTAATTTTAAACTTTCCTTTGCCTTGCTCATTACAACCTTTACCACAAGTCCTTCCCCTTCATCACATATTTTCAATTTTTGATGAAAATTTAACAAAGCACTTGTTACCTCTTCCAAATCAAGTGTTTCTTTTCCCCACATAAGAGTGGTCAGAAGATTTTCGAAGGTATGAGTTGAGGGAAAAGAATTTAACAGTATCAAAGTCTTATCATCCTCATCAAACTTCACATCAACTCTCATAAGATCACTTATGATTTGATTAAACGCATTGATGTGTTTATCTAAACTAGATCCTTCTGTCATCTTAAGCCAATATAAACGCTGCTTAAGAAAAAGTTTGTTATTGAAGGATTTAGCCATGTACCGACTTTCTAACTTTTGCCAGGTAACCTCTGGAGAATCCTCCTCCATCAGGATAGAGAACTTTGTCGGCCAAATACAAGTGTATTGTCGACACTGCCTTTGCTTTCAAATCTAACCATGTTGTTTCATCCTTTCCTTCTGGTTGAGTATCAAGCAGAGCCTTAGTCATTCCTTGTTGCACAAGAATATCTTTCACTCTCCTTTACCATAAACCAAAATTTTCGGCTCCATCGAATTTGACAATGTCAAATCTTGCAGAAGATGATCCTGATGTCATAACAACAATCGCTCTGATACCAATTTGTTGTGATATGGATCGTATAATGAAGATGCACGGTGAAATAAATAACAACAAGTGAATGTAAATAACACACACAACCAGAAAAAGATCAACACAAAGATTTTCGTGGTTCGGCAAAGCTTACATCACGGAAGCAATGGCACACAATTTCACTAAGGAAATCAAGTTGTACACAATACACTTCAATAATGATCACTCTCACTCTCAAAATATGCCCAGATGACATATATAGAGTTTCCTCGGAAGTTTTCTCACGTTTGCCCAACCGCCCAATGTTCATAGAATTCAAAATATCATAAAACTATCGCAGCCCAGGAGCCCCTCGTCGACGAACACAGAGCCTTGTCGACGAGGCCAAGAAGACCATTTATCGACTAATACAGGGCTCTCGTCGACGATGGCAGAAGTTTGAAAATTTCCTAATCTCGGTAATTATTCGTCGACGAGCTTCAGAACCCTTGTCGATGAACCTCTATTGTTCCCTCGTTGACAAGTTATGCCCTTCGTCGACAAGTCCTACTGTACTGCTCCCTTCATGTTTTTCCTCCTTCCTTCTTTGCTTATCAAAACAGAAGTATAAGAGTCATAAATAACATTACGTTTTATCCAAATTCACAAAAAGTTTCAATCTAAAGTCCAAATTGTATGTTGTCACAATTAGCATAAGGCTTAGTTTATACATAAAATTATGATATGATTAAACAAAGGTTGTATTTGTGAGCAAGAATTTTTATAATGGATTCAACTTAATTTATTGTTGATCCTTCATTCACACATAGAAAATGAAAAAGATAAAACAATAATATAACCAAGCATAAATAAAATACAAACAAAACAAAAACTACAAATAGAAATATAAGATAAAAGATAAAGACCTACAAAATGGGAAAAAATAAAAATAAAAAAATGTGCTTACAAGTATTTTGAAGTTTTATTTTTAAAAATCTAACCGGCAACGCACGTGTGGCGTGAACAAAGAAAAGAACAAAATTAAAGGAAGCTAAGTCGGTGATAGTTTGAAATATTACCTCAAATCCAAATTATCACCCCTCCCCTCTCCTCCCCTCCCTTCCCTTATATATATATATATATATATATATATATATATATATATATACATCCAGAAGAATTATACATCATTCTCTTTGATTTCAATTTTAGAAATTAAACTTCGCCCGCGGCCCACTCTCACTCCCAGTCCCACTCTCCGGCCTAGTTGATATTCTCAATCTGTCATCATGCCCGCTCCGACAACCACTCCGGCTGTGAATTACTGCAATTCCGGCTCTTACTACTGCGGTTACCGCCGTCCTCGCGTCTGTCTTTATGATGTTGCTCATCACCCGCCAACTCCGACAGCGGCTTATTACTGGCGGCGCTACTACTACGACCCCTATTACTGGTGTCGCTGCCCTCCTATCTCAGTTTATGATGTCGCCCATCAGCCCGCCCTGCAAAGTCCGAAAAAGGGGGACCCGAAGGCGGCGGAAAAAGAACCCAAGCCGACGGAGGCGGCCCCGGCAGAGACGGTGGACTACTCGCGCCTCACCTCGTTCTTGGAAGTCGAAACGGGCTACTCTTTCTTTACTCCATGGAGTCTTCCTGAGTCCCGCGCCGAGGACGTCGAGGAGAAAGAAGAAGAAGAAAAAGAAGAAGACGGCAGCTTTTCGTCATCGTCGGCGTCAACCGACGGTGATTGCGACGGTGGGGAGAAGCGGTACATGCAGCTTCAACCTGGATCATTCTTCTCTTATGCAATTTCAGCTAGTTTCAGTTAGACATGGCCGCCGCCTGCCGGTGCAATGCTTCAAACGCAGGCCTAAAGAAGAATATTTTTTGTCTCTCTAATTTTCCTTTGTTGCTAGTATCAACTATCAATGGAATAAATTTTCAAGTAATAATGTTATTTCTATATCAATGATTTAAAATATATATATATATATATATATATATATATATAAAATTTTATATTGACATTATTTTATTTGTAAGTCTTTTTTTATATGTATTTTTAGGGTCACGATAAGGATGTTTAATTTTACATGTGCAAAAACACATATAAAAAATTGTTATCTATACTTCCTAACTTTATAAATTTTCATGCAATTATAATATTATCAATTTAATATTTATATGCTTGTTAATTTTTTAACTAATCATAGAATTCAAGAAAACATACGTGAAGAAAAGGTGTACAATAATCGTATCACACATTCACGTGTTAAATTTATTTATTATTGGTGTTATGTAACTATTACAAAAGCATATTGAAGCAATTTTAAAACTTAAAGATTATTGATGGTATAGTTGAATTAATAAATTAATACTTGAGTAATCCTAAAAAGCTTTGGTGGCGTTTGGTTTAATTTGCATGCAAAATTAAAAATATTCCAAATTAAGAGATGACATTTAAAAGAATATTATTTCTTGGAATGGACACTTGTTCTTGTAGAATACTTTTTCTTTAGTTTGTATTTTAAGATTTTCTAAATGCATGAAAATATTTATCTTTTTTAAATTTTTTATTTTCATAGTTAAAAATAAATAAAATACATAAATATGCAAGTAGTGTGGTAAATACCAATGATTTAACTATCGAAAGCACATTCATGTGAATTTCAAAACTTACAATTATTGTTGGTATAAAAAAAAAAAGCTTGGGGTTAAAAATTATAAAAATTAGAAATGATCACTGTAGATTACAAAACTCCCCTCTCCTGAAGGGATTATCAATACCGGCGCAGTGATAAGTTACTGCTTTAACTCTTGAAAGTTCTATTCACACTCATCTGTCCATTCATATCTTACATTTTTCCTAGTCAACTTTGTCAGAGGACCTGATAACTTAGAAAAGCCCTCAACGAATCGGCAGTAATATCCTACCAAACTCAATAAACTTTTGACCTCGTGGACATTTTTCGGTCTTACCCAACCCACTAATGCCTCAATCTTGCTTGGGTCCACAGAAATATCACCCCTGGATATCACGTGCCTAAGGAATGTGACTCGTTCCAGCCATAACTCACATTTCTTGAATTTGGCATACAACCTTCTTTCTCTCAACACTTGAAGAACTATCCTCAAATGATCCTCGTGCTCCTTGGGACTCTTTGAATATACCAGAATGTCATCAATAAATATCACCACAAATTGATGCAGATATTGATGGAAAACCATATTCATTAGGTCCATAAAGGCAGCAAGAGCATTAGTCAGTCCGAATGGCATAACCAAAAACTTATAATGGTCATACCTAGTTTGGAACTCAGTCTTTGAAACATTCTCTGCCTTGACCTTCACCTAATGGTACCCGGATCGAAGATCAATCATAGAATATACTTGTGTTCCCTGGAGCTGGTCAAATAGATCATTAATACGGGAAAGTGGATTCTTGTTCTTAATCGTTACCTTGTTAATTTCCCGATAGTCAATGCACATTCTTATCGACCCATCTTTCTTTTTAACAAATAACATGGGTGCTCCCCACAGAGATACACTGGGTCTGATGAATCCTTTGTCCAACAATTCCTGCAACTATTCTTTTAATTTTTTCAACTCCGCTGGAGCCATTATGTATGGAACCTTAGAGATTGGCACTATTCCCGAAGATACGTCGATAGCAAACTTGACTTCACAATTGGGAGGCAACCCCAACAATTCCTCTAGAAACACATTAGGAAAATCCCTCACTATTGGAATATCTTCCAACTTTAATTCCCATTCTAGCGCTTCCTTCACATAGGCTAGATACCCCTGACATCCCTCCAGAAGCAACCCCCTCGCCTGAATAACCGACAATATCTGTGGTGAGGAGTGCACGCATGTCCCAGAAAATTGTATTCTTGCTCTCTAAGAGGTCTGAATGCTACTTCTTTCTTGTAGCAGTCAATACTGGTATAGTTAGCAGCTAACCAGTCCATCCCTAGAATCACCTCAAATCCATGCATGTCAAGGACCACCAAATTAGTAGGCAATGACCTCTTCTGAATACTGATTGGACAATCTCTAAGTATTCTCCTACACACCACTACGGTTCCTGTCGGTGTAGCCACTGATAAATCGACATCGAGTGACTGAGCTTCTATTTTACATAACTGGATAAACTCCCAAGTTATGAATGAATGAGTCGCCCCTGAATCAAATAAAACAACATCTTTATATGACAAAATAAAAATGGTACCTGTCACCACATCACCTACATTCTCTACATCTCCCGGTGTAAGTGCATAAACCCATGCGGGGGCGGTGTTTCTTTGCTGGCTACCTTAGGGTGCTTGGCTGTTTCCTTGGTAACGATTAGGAGCGGGTGTAAGAACTCGAATCGTAATAAATGGGTTTAAATAAATAAGAGAGGGGCAAATTGGGAATTTGGCACATTTCGTCGACGAAGCTAGATTTCGTCAACGAAGCCTTTGTTCTTCTCTTTGATGAAATTCAAAGACTCATCGACGAGGAGAAGCCGAGGAGTTTCGAAAATCAGGAATATTAGGATTCGTCAATGAGGCCCTCGATTCATCGACGAAGTCAGTGAACGATTTGTCAACGAGAACACCATTTCGTCGACGAATTGGGCTGGGTCAAAGGGCTATAAATAGGATTTTCCTTTACTTCCTCACTAAGAAACTTCAAACATATCTCTCTCTCTCTCTAAAACTCTCCCTACTCTTTCTCTCTCTAGATTTCTTCGCCGATCGTTGATGGAATCAAAAATCCAAAGTTACCATGAGGATCATGGAAAGATTCTCTACAACTTCTATGGATTGGAATCTTGTTCCAAAGATTTTCAGGTTTTGACGAAAAATCGAGGTAAGGCTCAGTTTTCATTTTTGATCTGGTAATTTTGTAGGTAACTATCTTGTGAGCATATTCTGTACTGTGATTTGTAGATTTTGGAACTCGGTTCGTTGGTTAGGACCTTGGAGTTTGGGATTTGCTATTTGGGGAAAAGGTAAGGGAAACTATAATTATACTGGTTATTTTTGAAATCGGACTCGGTAAAACTGTGGTCCACGGCCCTGTGTGTGTTTTGACTACTCATTTGGAGGGATCTAACGGGAAAAACTATGGGTTTTTCATTATTACAATTTTGGGAAAAAAGGAGCGAAGGGTTGAATCCCGGGTTTTGTTGAAAATCGAGTATATGTGTGATTTATACTATGATATTGGGACGACCATGCATTGACTTGTTTAAACTGTATTTGTTTGAAAAACCACGATTTAGATTACCAAATGGGTGTGGTTTGTGTGGTTATATGAGCATGCATGTGTGTGTGATATGTTGAAATGCTAGTAGGAACTGGGTTCCGAATTATTCCAAGAGTGTCCGGCTCTATATCCAAGGGTGTGTGTTTATCGCCTGCCACGTAGGCAAGAGTGTCTGACTCTATATCTGAGGGCGTGAGCCTATACCGGTAGATCAGGCTGAAGGGTGTGGATCCACTAGTTAGCACTGGTACGATGCCATGGGAGTTGGGGACTAGTCATGTGCCGGTGGCGCCGTGCTTCGCGGGTTGGCTACGGGCCAACGCCGGATTGTCGCGGACCAGCTTTGGGCCGAAGGGTGTGACGACACCAGGATTACTGATCATGTGTATGTGTATGGGTGTGTGTATGCACTATGGAAATTAGTACTAGAATGCATTTTACTGGGTGTATGTTGTATCATGATAACACTCAAATGCCACACACCAATATAACTTGTGTTCTTCCTTACTGAAAGGTGTCTCACCCCTGCTGTACGTACATTTTTATAGGTCCTTCGAGTAACCGGAACTAGCGTCCTGGTGTAGGGAGCGTAGTGGTCAGTATACTACGTTTAGCGCTTGGGTAAGTGCTAGGACTGTATTTTGTTGGGTTGCCATTTGAGTTGTATTTTGGCACCCAGTTGTACGTTTTGATAGAGCTATGTTTGGCTTGTGTATAGATTCTGGTATGGTACTGTATATGATGTTATAGAATGACCTTTTTCGGCTGTGTATATGATTGTGATTGGATGTGTTTAGGGTGCCTGGGAACCCCACGGGGTCGGACCCTCATCCATTGTACTATATCTTTGGATGTTTTATCATATACAGGGACAGGTTAGTTACATTTTCACCCTTGGGTCCCATTTCGGGGTTCGGGGCGTGACAGCTTGGTATCAGAGCTAACTAGGTTACTAGATCTTGTAGACTTGGTTAGACTTAGTTCTGAGTACATATCAGAGTATAGGATGTGGATATGGGTAGAGTTGGTGGTGGTTTGTTCGGTTTCTAGATCGGGATTTGTTGACGATATTCTATGTTTTTCCTGGGATGACGATTCCAGTAAAAGCAGGGCTAATTATTGATGACTTTCGTGTTGGTGTGATAGGAAAAACCTAGACCTAGCAGGGAGTAGGTAACACAATTAGTGTAGATCATTGTGTTAACTGTATTTGTTGTAGGGATACTAATAGATTCCTATTGTGCTGCAGAATGGAGCCCAAGGATAATAACCTAGGAAGTGGCTCCGAGAAAACTACGAGCGATGAGTCTCCCTCTGTGCCTTGAGGTTTGACGAGGCAGGTATTACGGGAAATCGGGCGGAGTGTGAGGAGACGCGAGCGCTCTCCTATTACTGCGGGGTGCACCATTGATAGGTTCACACGCATGCATCCTCCGACGTTCTCTGGAGGACCTGACCCGATGACAGCAGAGGATTGGGTGGAGAAGACTAAGAGGATCTTAGAGGTCCTGCACTGCACGAATAGGCAGCGAGTTCTTTATACCACCTTCCAGCTATCTTGGGAGGCGGGTCGATGGTAGACTGCGATGAGTCTGCTGGAGAAGCAGAGAGCCGGTCCTAAGGAGATGACATGGAGCCGTTCCAAGGAGGTGTTCTTTAACAGATACTTCTCGGCTTCAGTACGTGATGTGAAGGCAGATGAGTTCTTCACTTTGACTCAGGGGAGTTTGACGGTGTAGGGGTATGCGGCTTGATACATAGAGTTGTCCTGCTTTGCACCAAGTATGATCTCGAGCGAGTATGAGAAGACTTGGAAGTTTGAGAAGGGTTTGAGGAAGGATATTCGCAGACTGGTGGGTATGCTTCAGATCCGTGAATTCTCGATGTTGGTGGATAAAGCCACAGTGATTGAGAATGGTATCCAAGAGGATGAGGTGGATCAGGAATCAAGGAAGAGGACAGTACCTTCTGGTTCTTAGACAGGATCTCGTCAGGGATCGTGGAAGAAGAGGAACAAGGGCTCGGGTTACCGTCAGAATATCGAGCGCCAGGATTCTCAATTGAGCCAAACTGATGGTCGTTATACCAGGTGCCGCAGACGGCACGAGGGTGAGTGTCGGTCTTTTGATGGTAACTGCTATAACTATGGTCGATCTAGTCACATAGCTCGTGATTGTCATGTACCAAGGTGAGACGTTCCTGCATTCAGTGGGAACCGAGGGAGCAATTAGATACCTCGAGAAACCATTTAGACGAATACAGCTCCGGCCAGAGTATATTCTCTTACTCCAGCAGACGCTGAACTTGCAGGTAACATGGTGACAGGTACCTTATTATTGCTTTCGAATAAAACTTCTGTTTTTTTTATTTGGGTGCAACTCATTCCTTTGTGTCTGTGAATTTTGTGGGATGATGTGGGGTTGAGACCCGAGACATGAATAAGGTGTTATCTGTTACTACATCATCTAGGAGCGTATCTTTCTGTAGGAAGATGTTGGTAGACTGCCTAGTGGAAATTCAGGAGAAGCTACTACCGATGAATCTTGTGGTATACGACATGTTAGGGTTCCATATCATTCTAGGAATGGATTGGTTGTTCTCCACTTATGCTGTGATCGACTGTCGTAGAAAAGTGGTAGTTTTCTGACCTCCTGGGGAGCAAGAGTATAAATTCGTGGGATCGTGTGTGCATCCAACGCCACAGATTCTGTCGGCACTACAGGTGAATAGGCTACTCTTGGACGGATGTCAGGGGTACCTAGCTTGTATGAAGGAACCGCTGCGGGATGAGTTGAGACTCGAGAACATTCGGGTAATCAGTGAGTTCCCAGATGTGTTTTCAGATGATTTACCCGTTTACCTCCGGATCATGAGGTGGATTTTGCGATAGAGGTGCTTCCTGGTAAGACACCTATCTCTAAAGCTCCGTAGCAGATGGCTCCAGCAGAACTTCGGGAGTTTCGTTCGACCTAGTGTTTCGCCCTGGGGAGCTCCAGTATTGTTTGTGAAGAAGAAGGACGGGTCGATGCGGATGTGCATTGATTATCGTGAGATTAACAAGGTAATTGTGAAGAATCGCTATCCTTTACCTCATGTAGATAATCTTTTTGACCAGTTGCAAGGAACGTGGGTCTTTTCAAAGATTGACTTACGGTCAAGATATCATCAGGTGAGAGTTAGAGTAGAGGATGTAGCAAAGACTGCTTTCCAAACCAGATATGACCACTATGAGTTCTTAGTCATGTCGTTTGGGTTGACGAATGCTCTGGCGGTGTTCATGGATCTGATGAACAGGGTTTTCCATGAGTACCTAGATCGATTCGTGGTGGTATTCATTGAAAAAATTCTGGTATACTTGAGGAGTATAGAAGAGCACGTGGAATATTTGAGGTTAGTGTTACAGATTCTGCAAGAGAAGAAACTGTATGCTAAGTTGAAGAAGTGTGAGTTTTGGTTAAGTCAGATTGTGTTTTTACGCCATGTGGTTACTGGGGATGGTATATCAGTTGATCCCAGCAAGATTGAAGTTGTGGTCGACTAGGTAAGGCCGAAGAATGTGCTAGAGGTTTGGAGTTTTCTAGGACTGGTGGGTTACTATCGTCGGTTCGTAGAGGGCTTCTCTAAACTAGACTTCTAACTCGATTGACCAGGAAGGGAGTTCAGTTTGAGTGGACCAGTGATTGCGAGCAGTGTTTTCAAAAGTTGAAGCATCGGCTGGTTACTGCTCTAGTGTTAACCATTCCTTCGGGGAATGGAGGGTTTGTGATTTATAGCGATGCGTCTCTAAAAGGCTTGGGATGTGTGCTTATGCAGCAAGGTAAGGTAGTGGCATATGCTTCTCGGCAACTGAAGGAGTACAAGAGGAATTATCTTATGCATGATATGGAGTTGGCTGTTGTGGTATATGCACTGAAGATATGGCGACACTATCTGTACAGGGTGCAGTGTGAGATCTTTACTAACCATAAGAGCCTCAGGTATTTCTTCACGCAGAAGGAGTTGAATATGAGGTAGAGGCAGTGGCTAGAGATGATTAAGGATTACGATTGCACGATCAGTTATCACCTGGGGAAGGCTAATGTGGTGGCTAATGTGTTGAGTCGGAAGTCAGGGCCTACGACTGTATCTGCAGTTGTAACTCAGTGTCACATCAGACAGGATTTGGAAAGCTCAGGTATAGAGTTGGTGGTTGGTGATCATCGGGCTTATCTTGCTGGTTTGGTGGTCCAACCGACTCTATTTGAGCATATAAAAGTCGTACAGGCTAGTGATACAGAGTTTGCAAATGTTAGGGAAAAGGTACAGTAGGGACTGACTACGGAATTTAACATCTCTGAGGGAGGTGTGTTGAGGTTTGGGACCAGACTATGTGTTCCGAACGATGATGAGATCAGAAGAACGATTCTGGAGGAAGCACATCGTTCTTTGTTTACGGTACATCCTAGTAGTACGAAGATGTATCGAGACTTGCGCGAGACCTTCTGGTAGTCTGGTATGAAGAGGCAGATTGCTCAGTTCGTGAAGCAGTATTTGACGTGTCAGCAGGTGAAAGCTGAATATTAGAGGCCGGTAGGGCCGTTGCAGCCTTTTCCTCTTTCGGTATGAAAATGGGAGCATATTTCCATGGATTTTGCGACCGGATTGCCGCCAGCACTTCACGGGCAGAATGCTATCTAGGTGATTATGGATAGATTAATGAAATATGCTCATTTCATATTGATGAAAGTTAGCTATCCTTTAAATAGGCTGGCAGAGTTGTATGTACATGAGATTATGAGAATGCACGGGGTGCTAGTGTCCATTGTGTCAGATCGAGATCCGAGGTTTACTTCTCGATTCTGGACGAGTTTACAAGAGGCATTGGGGATGAAGCTTACTTTCAGTACAGCATTCCGTCCCCAAACCGATGGACAGTTGGAGAGAACGATATAGATTTTGGAAGATACGTTGCAAGCTTGTGTGTTAGATTTCGGTGGTAGTTGGATACAGTTTATGCCATTTGTAAAGTTCGCTTATAATAACAGCTTCCAGTCTAGTATCGGGATGGCACCATTCGAGGCTTTGTATGGTCAGAGGTGTCGATCTCCGTTGTGTTGGGATGAGGTTGGTGAACGTTAGGTGTTAGGACCTAAACTTGTGCAGCAGGCGTTTAAGAAGGTGGATTTGATCTGAGAGAGGATTAGATCAGCTCAGAGTCGACAGAAGAATTATGCAGATGTTTGCTGCCGTGAGTTAGAGTTCGAGGAGGGAGGTAAGGTATTTCTACGTATCGCTCCGATGAAAGGGGTGATGAGATTTGGTAGGAAAGGCAAATTGAGCCCGAGGTATATCGGACCATTTGAGGTACTTGAGCGAGTGGGTCCGGTAGCCTACAGAGTTGCATTACCTCCAGCACTTACGAGGGTCCATGATGTGTTTCACGTATCCATGTTGAGGAGGTACATGTTGGATCCTTCATATGTTATCAGCTACGATGAGTTGGAAATTGGGGATACTTTAGCGTATGAGGAGATACCGGTTCAGGTTCTGGACCATAAAGTTCATAAGCTTTGTACCAAAGAGATACCGTTAGTGAAGGTATTGTGGCAAAACCATGAGGTTAAGGAAGCTTCTTGGGAACTGAAAGCGAAAATACGCCGGAAGTATCCACAGTTGTTTTGAGCACTTGTACATGATCCTACTATGGGTTGGGATAGGTGGTTAGTCATCGGGAGTGTGTGTGTACTGTGAACTCTTGAGACAGTTGTATATGTAACCATGGTTTCCTCTGCCATAAGTGAGGGTATGTAGGTGTATGTGTATGATGGGACTGCGCTGTAGTAGTCGCCAGTTTCTTGTTGGTAGTTCGTATATGTGTATTTCGGATATGACTTTATGAATGAGAGATGACAAGTTTCGAGGATGAAATTTTTGTAAGGAGGGGATATTGTAAGAACCCGAACCGTGATAAATGGGTTTAAATAAATAAGAGAGGGGCAAATTGGGAATTTGGCATATTTCATCGACGAAGCCAGATTTTGTCGACAAAGCTTTTATTCTTCTTGTCGACGAAATTCAAAGGCTCGTCGATGAGGAGAAGCCAAGGAGTTTCGAAAATCTAGAATATCAGGTTTCGTCGACGAGGCCCTCGATTCGTCGATGAAGTCAATGAAAGATTCATCGACGAGAACACCATTTCGTCGATGAATTGGGCCGGGTCAAATGGCTATAAATAGGATTTTCCTTTACTTCCTCACTAAGAAACTTCAAACATATCTCTCTCTCTCTCTCTCTAAAACTCTCCCTACTCTCTCTCTCTCTAGATTTCTTCGCCGATCGTTGATGGAATCGGAAATCTAAAGTTACCACGAGGATCATGGAAGGATTCTTTACAATTTCTACGGATCAGAATCTCGTTCCGAAGATTTTTGGGTTTTGACGAAAAATCGAGGTAAGGCTCGCTTTTCATTTCTAATCAAGTAATTTTGTAGGTAACTGTCTTGTGAGCATATTCTGTACTGTGATTTGTAGATTTTGGAACTCAGTTCGCTAGTTAGGGACCTTGGAGTTCGGGATTTGCTATTCAAGGAAAAGGTAAGGGGAACTATGTTTATATTAGTTCTTTTTGAAATCGAACTCAGTGGAACTATGGTCCACGGTCCTGTGTGTGTTTTGGCTACTCATTTAAGGGGATCTAATAGGAAAAACTATGGGTTTTTCATTATTACAATTTTGGAAAAAAGGGGGTGATGGGCTGAATCTCGGGTTTTGTTGAAAACCGAGTATATGTGTGATTTATACTGTGATATTGGGATGGTCGTGCCTTGACTTGTTTAAACTATATTTGTTTGAAAAACCATGATTTAGATTACCAAATGGGTGTGGTTTGTGTTGTTATATGAGCATGCATGTGTGTGTGATATGTTGAAATGCTAGTAGGAACTAGGTTCCAAATTGTTCCAGGTACTGAGAGTGTCCGGCTCTATATCCGAGGACGTGTGTTTATTGCCTGCCACGTAGGCAAGAGTGTCCAGCTCTATATCCGAGGGCGTAAGCCTATACAAGCAGATCAGTTTGAAGGGTGTAGATCCACCAGTTAGCGCCGGTACGATGCCATGGGAGTCAGGAACTAGCCATGTGCCGGTGGCGCCGTGCTTCGCGAGTTGGCTACGGGCCAACCCTCAATTGTTGGGAACCGGCTTCAGGCCGAAGGGTGTGATGACACCAGGATTACTGATCATGTGTATGTGTATGGGTGTGTGTGCATGCACTGTGGAAATTAGTACTGGAATGCATTTAACTGCGTGTATATTGTATCATGATAACACTCAAATTCCACACACCGATATAACCTGTGTTCTTCTTTACTGAGAGGTGTCTCACCCCTACTGTACGTACAGTTTTACAGGTCCTTCGAGTAACCGGAACTAGTGTCCTGGTATAGGGAGCGTAATGGCCGGTGTGCTGTGTTTAACGCTTGGGTAAGTGCTAGGATTGTATTTTGTTGGGTTGTCATTTGAGTTGTATTTGGGCACTCGGTTGTGCATTTTGATAGAGCTGTGTTTGGCTTGTGTATAGATTATGGTATGGTACTGTATATGATGTTTGTAACACCCTCAAAATTCATACCATTTTTTTTTTATATTTATCAATATATATTTGTGTATTCACATCCATACCTAAGCTGCGGGAACACATATCATACAACCATTCACACATATACTATACAATACCTAAATCCAGTATATACAGAATATAGCCATACAAAAATATCCCTCCAGCATCATCTACTCAAAAATATACACAACTCTGTCAAAAACTCACCCTATGACCAGGGTAATCAACTATTCTCTATCCGCGAGCCTGATCTGCTTGCCTAATTGGCTCACTTGAAAAATGTTAATTTAATAGGGTGAGTCAACACTCAGTAAGTGGAAATATATTATTACTAGTGTGTGGCAACTAAGTTAAAGATACTTTTAAAATAATAACTGAACTATAATGCAACAAATAATCTGTAAAGCATATCTTTCTTTCTTAATTTAAAATATACTGTATTGTCTATATTTTCTACTTTTCATACTGATAATATCATACTATACTCATCATATACTATAAAACTGTATACATATACATAACTGTACTTATTCCCTGAGACTCTGTACGTCATGATTTAATCCCTCATGACAGGGTTGTGCGGCCCGTAGGCGGGACTTCATCTGGTCGGCCCTCCAGATAAGTCAATATACTCTACTCTACCCCAGCCTGGCCAAACTACATCCACTCCTAGGCTCGGGACTGGCCACTACCTCGTCAAATCGGCCCCCTCTACCCAGTGAATTGGGGAGCTGCAACTTCTCCGAGCATGGCTAACAGTACCCACATACTATCTGAGATATGTGGTTGCACTCTATCTGTATATAGCAACGGTACCGTGCTTTGTTATCTATATCTGTACTGTATCTGTCTGTAATCTTTCCATAGGGATCCGATACTATAAACATATATACATATATACTCTTTTACTGTTTTCGTCATATTTCCAAAATTACCATAATGCTATCTGTCTGTAATGTAAATACTATAAACTCTGTATATTGTATCTGTAGCATCTTGAGGCTACCTCTATAAATATATATATATATATATATAAATATATATATGTCTGTATCACTGTCTATATTCTCTGTTTGTATACTCTATATGTTATGGTAATACGAAACATGGCATACTATAACTCTGTACATACTGTTTTGTATAAAGTTGTGATATAAATACTAATCTGAATAACATTGTATACATGTATATGTGTGTATATGTATATGTATACACACACACACACACACATATATATATATATATATATATATATATCTATTTCATGAAACTATTCGTATAAAAACTGTATATGCACGTACATTTCTCTCTATAATTTCTATGAATATATATATCTATATTTGTATATTCTATATATCTCCATACAATGGGAAAAACTATATAAATTGTATATACCGTCAATATCTATGTATTCAGTATAGTATGATACATTATAAATGCTATATACATTTCTTCATCACATGAAAATTTACTCAGGCCACACAAACATTTAAACTCATATTCTGTGAAAACTATATAATAAGCTGGTATGAATATATATATATATATATATATATCTATTAAATCTCTGTTAACTTTATTAAAATTCCTAGCATAGCACATTTCCCTTACCTTAACTTTGAAAAACCTCTATAAAATTCTGACTCTATACCCGCAAGGTTCCTAACTCAACATCCTGAAAACACAATTCTCCAGAACAAAACATCAGTATTTTCTTACCTACAACATTTCTTATAACTGGGGAAAAGGCAAATAGCTGACTCATCTCCACTATAGTGGCTTTATCCACCAGTTATGAAAAATCTCGCACTTTCAGAACTGCCACCTTCTCATATATTTTTTGTCTTAGCCCTCTCTCGAACCTCTGTGTCTTTTTGAACTCATTTGGGATTATATATGAGGTGAAGCGAGATAGTTCCACAAACTTGGCGGCATACTGCTACACTAGCATGTGGCCCTGGGTCAGATTTAGAAACTCCTCCATCTTAGCATCCCTAACGGAGGCAGGGAAGTACCAGTCGAATAAGATCTCCTTAAAATAACCTTAGGTCAATGCTACAGGTACTGACACCTGCTCCTTCAAGAGCTTCACCGCTAACCACCATCGCTCGACCTCGCCTGTCAACTTGAATGTGGCATAGAGAACTTTCTACTCATCAGTGTAGTGCAGTACTACTAGAACCTTCTCAATCTCCTGTACCCAATTCTCTACAATAATTGGGTTGGCACTTCCTAGAAAAACTGGGGGATTCATCTGAGTGAACTGCTCTATGGTGCAGCCCTGGTCAACTGGCGGGCAATGTCATGACCTGCTGAGTAACACTACGCAGCACTTGATCTGAGTTGCTGCCACCCATACTAGAAGCCCCCACATGGCTACTACCTCCAACATTTGCATTATTATTCCCAGGATACATCCTAAAAATAGGATAGAAAATAATCTTAGAATTCCAATATCTTAACGTGATTGGTACAATCATCTAACTAAGAAGACAATTTAACATCCATATTCTCAACATAAGCCTTAAAACACAACTTAGACACAAAATCGTCGATGGTTTTTTTAATACCTCTGAAACTGTCGAGGGAAAACCTAAGATCCCGAGTTGCTATTTTGAGGAAACTATTGACGGTTTATACCTGCCACACAAAACTGTCGACGATCTAGCCCAGAAATCCTTCACTAATCCTTTTTCTTATATACACTTAGCTATCTCAAGGATTAAGCCTCAAATGACCACAAAAATTACTACCTATCCAACCAACTAACACCTCAAGTTCCAGTCTCTCTACACAGAAGCAAAAACCGTCAATGGCTTGCTGTAATTTCTTGAAATCATCGTCCTAGGAAAACCACAGAAGATCGTCAATGGATTCCTGCCTCCAGGCTGTAAAACCAAAACCTAAGATTCTATCTTAACTTCTAATAATGACTTGCTAAACTCTAAATCTACCCATTTCCTACCCTCATCAAGATTCATTCCTATACTCTAATATTGCTATCCGTTGTCCGCTAGAGTCTACAGAATCTAGAAATTAACCTAGGTTCTGATACCAAACTTTGATGCCTTGTGAAAATCTCCTTAAAACGTGTGCTCTGATACCTATCACATCTGTAATACCCCGAACTCAGTGGGGCTCGGAGTGCTATGCTCTATACATGATCTTCATATAAAACCTACACTATAGTATCCTAATACCCAAAGTGGGCCAATAGGTACACTTGTTCATAACATGTAAATACAACATAGCGGAACAAAAACATATACACTCCCAAAACAATACCAGAGTACTACCGTCTCCCAAAATACATACATGCATCCCCAAAAATCCATAATAAATCCCTAAAATACACAAAGTACTTACACATACATCACGGTGTCTCATCACAACTTACCCTAGACAATACTCTTAAGCCCTACCCTGGAATGCTCTAAGCATGGTTCCCTAGATTCCCTGAAATGATAGAAATCATAGGAGTGAGACACATCTCAGTAAGACGGAACAGATTATTATCAGTGTATGGCAATATGAGTTCTACTGTAGTAAAAACGCATCCATTAATTAACTTAACTTTAATTGAGATAATCAAGTAAAATTGTACTCATACATGTGTGTATATATATCCATTAATTAACTTAACTTTAATTGAGATAATCATGTAAAACCGTACTCACATATATATATATATATATATATATATATATATATTTCAAAATACTTTCTTTCTTTCCAAAACATACTCTGACATATAAATTTCTCTGTATACGTAAATATACATATATGTATAAACGAACTTCCCTAGATGGATAAACATACAACGTCATGAATTAACCCCGTATGACTGGGTTGTGCGGTCCGAAGACTAGACTTAACCATGGTTGGCCTACCACCAAGTTAAGTCAAATTATAATGTATATGTATCTGTAACTGTAAGTACGATTTGCCTACCCAGCTGGTCTAGACTTCAGGGGATAACTCTACTCTTCACTAGCCAAATCGACTATACACCACCAATACTCTCACAACAATGTGGCTGCACTGATATCTATGAAGCTACGGTATCGTGCTTAACTATGGTCCATCTGAGTTCTTAAGCCATATAATGTAATTTTAAAAACAATATAGTAACATGATTTCATATACACAATTCTGTATAAAACTGTCCTACTATAATTCTATACTATATTACTATAACTCTGTATAAAATATTGCACACTTTAGTTCTCTATAGAACACTGTCATTCTATAACTCTGTGTAAATGTTGTCATACTGTAGTTCTATATAGAACATTGTCATTCTGTACTTTGTATAAAATGTTGTCATATTGTAGTTCTATATAGAACACTGTAATACTGTAATTTTGTATAAAACCATATCTCTCTCTATATATATTTTTATATTACCACAAAAACTGACTGATTTAATTATGCATAATATTCAAACTTATGCCACACAGTTTGAGTGATAATTCATACTCTAATATTCTGCTAAAAATATTGATATAAAAATCTCTATGGTTTTACTCAAATTCAATAACCCAATTTTTCTCAAAACATTTATATATATCATTTCAAAGTTCCCATTTTCATAGGCTTGTATACTCAGGAAAACACATGTATTATTTCTGCAATCACATATTATAATTTAATCGGTTAAATTTCTAAAAATGCCTGACATAATCTATTCCCCTTACCTTAACTTTGGAGTGGTTCTTAGGATCCTCACACAACTAATTTGTTTCGATTAAACTACAGAAAATCGACGCCGAGATCTAGAAATGATGTTATCCTTCGATTCGGGCTGAATTCGGGTAAAAAATTGAAGAGAGAGAGAGAGAGAGAGAGAGAGAGAGAGAGCTGCTGCCCTAGAGAGAGAGTGAGGAGAGTGAATTTTTCCTTTAAAAAAATGAGTTAGAACCTATTTATAGGTTTCTATCTTGGTCCTGCACCAAACCGATTTCCCATATTTCTTTATTATTATTATTTTTTCTGGGTCTCTACATCATGCTTCGCAAAAACTCACCTCAGAAGCTTCATGCATTTGTTGATGCTGATTAGGCTGGTGATCCTAATGATCTGACTTCAACCTATGCTTATATTCTTTTTATTGGCTCCAATATCATCTTTTGGCATTCTAAGAAGCAGAACTATTGCTCGCTCCTCCATCGAGACCAAATACCGAGCTAGTGCCTCTACCGTAGCAGAAATAAATTGGATAATGAATCTCCTTTAAGAGTTGCGTGTAGTTGTATCCCCTACTCCGATTATTTGTTGTGACAACGTGAGTGCTACTTATGTATGTGTCAATCCAGTCTTCCATTCTCGTATGAAACACATTGTCATCGACTTTCACTTTGTTCGCAATCAAGTTGCTACAAGTTGCCTACGTGTTTTCCATGTTCATACTTCTAATCAACTAGCTGACTCTCTTACCAAGTTGCTGCCTCGGTTCTCCTTTCTTACTCATCGAACCAAGATTGGTGTCCTCAACGACCAGTCAATCTTGCAGGGGCATGATAAGTCAACACCTACAACACCTACCACTACTTTGCCAGTCAAGCCTCCTAACTCACTCGAAAAATGAGTAGCGCGAAGGCTATCCCAAGTATAGGAGTTCAGTCATGTAATACTTAGCCCAAAGGTCAGATCATCTCCTCAAGCAATGCAATTTAATTCCATATTTTACGTAATTTCAATAGAAAATAAGAAACAAAAAGGTCACTAAACACAGTTCAGATTCGGGTTTTCCGGAATGTTGAGATTCTTTTTTTGACAAATTAAAAGAACGTGCAATTTAAACTATAAATCCTAACGCACACTAAATTAATAACAAAAAAAAATGGAAATCCTATGTTTAATTAACCAAGTAAGAATTAAAACTCACGTTTGAACTTTGAACAAAAAAGTAAAGACGATAACTTTCCTACGTAGCTTAAACGTGCAATTAAAAAACTCAATCAATCACAAATTCAAATAAAAATCAAATTTTAACGTGATCAAGAACGAAAACCAAAATTAATTCTTAACAATTACACAATAAAGTAAACACGATAAAAATTCAGACTTTAATAAAACTAAACTTAATTTAAAGAGAACCCAACAAAATTTAATTCTAAAGAAAACAACAAATTTAAATCTTAAAGAAAATATTTTTTTTATTTTTGTATTTTATTCCTTTTTTTTTTCTTTCAAGAAACCAAATCAAACTTTAATCAAATAAAAATTAACTCAAGCAAAGATTAAGTGTAATGCTAATATTAATTAAGAGAAAGAAAATAAATTGACTTTAATAATAACAGCCAAACAAGATTTAAAAATTCAAAACGTTAATAGAAATTCTAATGGAAACTAATAATATTCAACCAGATAAATAAAAGAAGAATAAAAAGAGAGTGAGAATTTGTGGAGAACACCCAACCAAGATTTAAAAATTTAAACTTTAAAGGAAATTCTAGTGAAATTTAACAGCATTCAATTAACTAATTAAACTACTTAAAAGAAATAATAAAAAAAAGAAGAGAGGAAAAGAGAAGTATGACTGGTCGAGTTGGAGTTAAAGAGCAGCAGCAAAGGAGCAAAGCAAGGGCCTTTCGGGTTGTTGGTGTAGCTTGGAGCAGCAGGGGTCTTGGCTGGGGTGCTTCCACGGACAGCAGCAGTGGCACGAAGGAACAGCAGCAGTAGTGGCATGAAGGGGGCAACAGTAGGGAGAGGCTCTCTACAGAGCTTGGGACAGTAGCAAAGAGGATGGCAGCAATGCAAGGGGTTCTCGGCTAGGGAATTCAGGGAGAGGGAGAGGAAGAGAAAGGGAGACCGAGAGTAAGAGAGAAGAGAGGAGAGTGAAAGAAGAGAAGAGTTAATGTTGACGTTTTAGTCCGATCCCTATTTTGATACTGACAAAACACCAGTATCTTATGTGTGCATTTAGTTTGAATAGGTTTTCATTTCAGCACGAACATAAGGTACCGAAAAATGGATACCAGCAAGAACATAAAACTCACACTCTCCTAGCGTTTTCCATGAAGATTTAAGAGTAAAAAAGATAATAAGACATTTGTTTTTACTTGTATATGCATTAATTTTAAATTTTTCTGTAATAATGCATGCATCTGCATGATATGGATTATATGCTCAGCTGGCCGTAGTTTGACCATAGGGAACCAAATGACCTTAGGGCACCCTTCGATCGACCTTTAGTCGACCGACGTCGGATTTTTAGGTTTATTTCTCAAAGGCTTTAGACTGACTTTAGGACCCTGAATATTGCACAAAAATGTCTCTCATAGTCTTGAAAATAAATATCATATAATTGGGGACAGTATTATAAAGAGAAAAGGATCGAAAATGTCCAAATTGGCATGTTTGGTCGATTGAACTCAGTTATACTGAGATCTTCAGTCGATCAAACCCCCCACCGAGTCAACAATTTGACCGTTCGGTCAACCGACCAGATATATACAGGCAAGCCCTGGTTGACCGAACTTCTCTAGGTTAACAAGTTGACCACTCGATTGACCGACCAAGTTTATATGGGCTACGCACTGGTCGACTAAACCCCCACGTGGGAAATGCCAACCACTCGGTCGACTAAACTTCGTAGTTCAAATTGACCCGGTCGACCGAACTGCACGAATTTGGCAAATCGCCCTCGAACCCTGCAAGTTCGGTCGACCATCATTTCAGTTCAAATTTCTCCCGGTCGGCCGAACCCAGCCACTCGGTCAACCGAACCTTAAGTTCAGTCGACCAGTGCTCTTGAGTTGGCGAATTTTACTGAGGTTAAAAACATTGTTAAATTTTATTAACCTCACTTAAACCTTTTCTAAAATGACTAATATGTCCCTAACGGTCAGATTTTCTAAAAATTCTATAAATACCCCCTCCATAACTTAGATTAACAACTTTAATTAACTCCAAATTTATTTCTAATCTTTTGTTAATCAAAGTTCCCTCAAACCATTTTTATTGCAAAAATTTCTTCTTTGGGACAAAATTTTTCAAACTAAACTCTCCAACTTTCTTTCCATTCATTCATTTCAAAATCATTTTGTAAGAGAGTATATTTATTTTGGTAATTATTTTTGTGTTTGTATGCTATACTCTCATATACTATTTATTTTTGAAAATCATTTTTGAGAATATAGCTTGGGTTTCTCCCGATTATTTTCATGATAAATATTTTTTAGGAGAAATTATTTATTGCACAAACATTTTCTTGGACTTTAAATCCTAAATTCTTCAAACACTTTTATTTGCAAAAATCTTTGTTGGAGAACATATTTCTTACTTACATATATTCATATATATTATTTGTGTAAAAATTATTGAAAGAGCAAAACCCTAGGTTCTCCTATATTATTATTGAAATATATTTTTGGAGAAAACATTTTATTAGAGTTTAAATATAGTTAAGTACCTTCCTTTACTGAGCATAAATCATATCATATTAGAATGCATATATTTGAGATTTATTGTGTACACTTCTACTTGTATTTTTCAGAAGTGTTTTCATGTACAAAAATATTTTAATTGTACTAGTTGGGTTCAATTCGTTAATTGAACTGGAGAGTCTCAACCCCGAAAGTGAGACCGGTTTGGTTCAACCCGAAAATTGAACCGGGGAGTCTCAACCCTATAAGTGAGACTAGTTCGGCTCAACCTAATAATTGAGTTGGGGTTTTCCTCGCCCCGTAAGGAAAGGATGTAAACGGCTTTTACTCCGTCTTGTTAAGTGAGCAGGTTTAGTGGAATCCTTGGGAGGTATGCCCAAGGCCGGGATGTAGGCGGTATTGGCCGAACCTCGTTAACAAATCTATATGTCATTCCCTCTCTATCTTATTTAAATTCCTATACTTAAATTTCAGTATGTGTATGTTTGTTTATGTTTTGTTATAACCATCTTGCATACACATAGAACTAATTTAAATGAGATATGCAGCACACGTGTATGTATGCACACACGGATAACTTAATCATTGTACGTACACATTTTCAATATTGAATGGGATATGAATTGTGGTGAATCGGTGTAATTGTTTAAATTAGAGGAAAAATGTTTTAAAACTTAATTCACCCCCCCTCCCCCCCTCCTTTCTTAGGATCACACCAATTCCAACAGTTAAGGAAACTGAAAAGAAAAGAGAAGAGAAGGAGGGTGAGAGTATAGAGAGAAAGGAGAGTTAGAAAGGGAGACAGAGAGTTAGGAAAAAGGAATAGAGAGGGAGCCGGCTGGGAAGAAAAATAATATATACATATAAGTTGAGAACCCTCAGTCCAACGCCCAACGCACAAGCAAAAGGACCCGACTACATGGCCGGGTCAAATCATGCTTATCTTTTTTTTTTTCTTTTCTTTATTTGTTTCTTCCATTTTATGTTTCTTTGTTTTCCAGCGAACAAGACCAATTTTGACCGTCCTAAAGCCTGTATCTTTCAAAGATCAAAACACGAAAATTTTAGAGCACTTTTTCAGCTTCCCACAGCATTTTGAATCATTTCAATCGGGATTCGAACGAGCAAGTTACGCATAAATTATGAAGTAGTATCGATTTTTAGCTTCCAATAGTTGTCCTGCAATAAAAAATTCCAAGAATTTATAAATTACTCAATAAAACTCAAATATTATAAATAGAACACAATGTTAAAATATTGAGAATAATTAGATCTTTAATTAAAAATATAATCTTCAATGCATGAATTAAAATACTTAATTACGTAATTTAGGCACGTAATCACCTCCGGTCAAACCGTCAATCACTCATCCGTTCAAGTCTCCATTATCTCCTTAAATGTTGACTGAAATTACTCTGACCTTACTATATATAACTCCGGCATCCATTACTAATTATGTAAAAAATCATGTACAACCACATATCATTTGGTATTGAATTATACAAGATTAATTACTTCATTCACCATGTAGCTTGAGTACCTCGCCTAATGATTTTCTCTTATGAGTTAGACATCGCCGCCGCCGCTAGTGCAATGCTTAAAAGCAAAGCCTTAAGAAGGATAGGGTTTAACTTTTTGTCACATCTGTTTGTGATGTCTTCAATTCTATTTTTTTCTGCCTAATTTTGGCTGTTGGTAGCAATAGCAATCACTCACTGTAACAAAAAGTGTGACAAATTAATTCTTTAAAATTTTCTTATTTAATTTATCTCAAGTCCTTATCAAGGATCTCATCAAAACTTTAAATTAAACTTTAAAAAATGAACTTAATTTTTTTAAAAAAAATAAAACATAATTTGATCAAATTGTAATTTGTCACAATTTAAAATTTTACAACACTGGGCACTATACTTATTTTTATTTATTAATTGATAATTTTTTTCACTTTTCACTTTGCAAGTGAAATGAAAATAAAGGGCAATACAAATTAATCAATATTACTGAAATCAAGGATTGAATTGTCATTCAATATAAAATAAATAAATGTGAAGTATTTTTAGAGGAAGATGTTATTGACACTCCCAAAATAAAAAATAAAAAAATACCACCATCACTCTACATTTAATTTTTCATATATTAGACAAGCTTATCTTTTAATTATACCAAAAAAAATATTAAATTTGTCCTCTTCTTATTTGTCTTTTCACTTGTAAAATAATAAAAGAGTAAATTTCTCATTTTATGCATTAAAAAAACTAAATGTGAATTGTAAAGTGAGAATAATACTTTTTGAAGCATAAATAAGGCATTCTAGAACCTTCTTAATTTTACTTTTTATATTTGTGATGGCGATGCAAGTGTTTTGTTATTTTTGAATGATAATTATAATAAAATAAATTATTAAATATTATTTTAAAAAATAATAAATAAATACATTTCAAAAATATTATACATTATTTTAGGATAGTTATGCGGCATTTTTGAAAAATATTTATGGATGGTTACAGAGATATTTTAAAAATATTTTATGGGTAATTATAGAGAACTTATAAGAATATTCATGGATAATTATAAGAGAATTTAAAAAATGTTAAAAATTAGACACAAAAAAAAAAAGAGGAACCCTTTCTAGTAGTACAGATGAATTAAACTAGGCAAGGTAGAAAGAGATCGTGTGCTTCTCATCGATTGGTGCACACCAGCACTTTTTTCCAAATTGAGATCGTGTGACTAACATGAGACAGAGGCCCATGATGCTCCGTCTCAGTCCTGTTTCAATACAATCACATTTGATTATAGATGAGAAATACGATCTGTCATGTGTGTCCTACACAATTAAACTTTCCAACTATTTTGAATGATTTTCTTCCTCTGTTTTCTAAAGTGGTCTACCACCACCACAATAATCATGTGTAAACATTTGTGGTAATTGTAATAAATATAAAAGAAATATAAAAATTTGAAGTAAATTATTTGAAGATAGTATTTGAGAGCAAGGATTTTGAATTTTAGATTTATGTAGATTTAAACATTGTCTAAATCTATACACAGTCAAATTTAAGATTTGAAATTTATACTAATCAAATTCTTAAATTTTTTTAGGATTTTTAGGGGTGGATCACATAATTCTTTGGCGAATTTCTAACACACAAATTTAAAAAAAGAAGGGGGGGTTCATCGTCAGAGACTTCTATTGTGCGGGTTAGGGTTAAATGAATGGCCCAAGCTCCAATACTAACTGTTACTAATTATTTTCAATATTACAATACAACGTGATCCAAGATAGAACAAATGCTCCTGGAAATTAGCTACACGCTGAAGGATACATGTGCAAAAATAATAAATATATAAAGAAAAAAAGGCATAAGAGACGACCCATTCTAGAAAAACCAACCACAGAGGCACCTCTGTCTGCAAGTCCAGCACTAATGGCGGCAGCGGCGGCAAATGGGTTTATTGCTGGCTGCATTGGGTAACGCATATCAGAAAGAATTTATTTCTCATTAAAAGAGATGTCCAACAATCTAGAGAAGCTTTCAGACGCTCTTTAGGCATAAGAAAAGGGAAATTCATGCGAGCGCAATAACCACAGACCATCAGAATTTGCCAAAACTTTAATGCCAATCTCATTAGCAGGAACAGCCGGTAGAGTGCCATCCTCGTTGAAGCGAATACGAGGACTTGCCTGGAAATAGGAGAGGTGAAATTAAGTAAACTCATACTCTTTTATCTTCAAATCTTCCCTTAGTTTGCTTGATCCATGTAGCCAAAAGAAAACACAGATTCATATACAACTTACTGGAAGGCCTCCATCAGCATCAATACTTGTCAAAAGTTGAATGTTGTCCATATCCCAAAATTTAATTGAGAAATCATCACCAGCAGCTAAAAACCGGTTTTTAGTTGTATCAAATTGCACTACTTCCAAGGAACCTTTTCGTAATCCCTGATAGGTTCTTTTAACTGCACCTTCACTTTCATTCCATTCAACATCATATGACTCCCCATCTTTACTAGTTCCACAGGAGAACAGTCATGTAACTTTTGTTCTAGCTTACCAAATAAAGAACCATCAGGACTCCAAATTATGCGGTTGGATCTTTAACAAGTGCTGCCTGAATTCCATCAATACAAGTACAGCTTTCAGGCACTAGAGCAAGCATTAAATGTTCCAGCACAAAATAATGGGTGTTTTCTTTAAATAATGATATGAAAGGAGACAAACCTGCAGGGGTATTGAACAAGCACCAAGATCCCAAACTTTGAAGTTTCTTAAAACCAATCTCTCCCTAGATCCAACTTCCCACAGCCCAATGTCCCCCACATTGGTACCAACTGAAGCATCACATTGATGAAATCAATTTCCAGCTCAAACAGTAACAGAAAAAAACCAGCTGCCAAACAGTAGTAAATTAAAAGATCACATAAGCAAAATATTAAAATAAGCACCAAAAAAGCGCACCTAGAAGTAATGTTTGTTGAATAGGATGAAAATCCATACTCATAGGAGACGATCCCTGATACAAAGTTCGAGCAACAGCCTTTGGCAAGTCATCTGGTGCTTATATGCCTGACTATGACCATGACCAGCAAATGATACTGGCAACACATTAACAGGCAGATTTACCTGTATGAAAAACAAACAAAGATACCCCCAGGGTGTGGTTCAGGTGGTAGTGCGGGTTGTGAGAGTGCCTCTCATGAGGTCAGGTAATCAAATCCTCTTGGGCTCGTTTTAGCTCCTGAACTCCTGAATTTACCCTTCCTTTGGAGTTGTGAGATCAACTTCAAAGGGCGCAGGATTAGTCACGTGGATCGTAAAACGGACACGGGAATACTCGGTGCGTAATCCAAAAAAAACAAAAACAAACAAAGATCAACAAAAATAGTAGTCAAAGTAAAATACTTGCACCAACAGGAGCTCATAAGATGGGTACAGAGATAGTGTGGCAAAAGCCAAACCAAATTATCCCCATGGGCCTTGTTATTTTGGAAACATGTTCTGAATCTCCAGAAGGATAGTCTACGGAAGGATTAGTTGGAGTTCTTGGATGCTTCAAAGCAGCTACAAGAGGAAATGGAACGAATAAATAAGAAAAAATCAATGATATGATACATGATGTGGTACCATCACACAACGAAACTTGGAGGCTTGTATAAAATTAAAAGTTGGAGGCCGGTATAAAATCAAGAGAAAATAATACCTGGGATTGATGGAGCTCCAAGGCCCATAGCTCCTCCAGAAACTGCTGGATGGGTTACAGTAGAAGGATTGGACATCCAACCTGCAAGGGGAGCTGGAACTGGTGCAGCTGTAGGTTGAAAAGGCTGAGAACATAAATGTCATCATATTAAAAGATATTTAGATGTGAACCAAAATGGATAACACCACCAACTAGGCCGGATAACCCACCCCATGTGCACCTAGGGGAGGAAACCCTCCAGACTTAGCTAAGGACCCTAGCAAGGGATTGTTTGCAGGGGATGGAGCGCGTGCACCATTTGGTTGTCCACGAGTGATCCACAAAGAGAGTTTTTATATCGGGGATTTGGCCTTGGGTTTTTACAAAGCTGGTGCTGCCAATTTAAGCTGTACATTTCTTATATAAGAAATCAGTATCTGTGTGCACTAAACACAGGAGAAGTATGCAAATAGTATCCTCCATATATAAACTAGGCTGATGACGAGTAGTATTGCCAAACTAGGATTTAAAAGATTGCAAATATTGTATCCTGGTCCCATCCTGTGAAGCATATATTCCATGGGCTATAACTGGAAGACTTTTTTTGCTACTTTTGGGCATTCTACGAAAATTCAGATTTTCATTTTATTCACCAAAAGAGAACTAGATTTACTTCACATAGCTGAGAAAGTTATCAGATTTATTTCATATAGCATTTCAATCACGAAAACATTCTTTTATAAATTTCAATAGAATTGATAATGAATAGAAATTATGTAAGCATCTAAATTCTAAAAGTAACCTTAGCAAGCAACAACTACTCATTTAAAATGGCATGGGAGATGAAAAGCACTGAAATAAATTCTGTTCAAAACAGTGGAATCATTCAGTTCAAATGGGTGCCACTTGAGAGTCACATTAAATTCAAGTATACAACCAAACCATTCAACCTATATGAACCATTGCCTACAAATTACCTTTGGCTAATAAGAGTTCGCAGCCGTGAATTTTTTAGCTTAGGAAACGTCAATTTATCACGGAATAAGGGATTCGTTTCAATAAGCTTCTTGAGTTCAACGAACATTATAGCTCTTGCAGACTTTGTATCGCCATATTTGGACAGTTGCTCATTTTCCCTACCACACATCGTGTCAGTATTGACTACATTAGCTAAACCTGCATCAAAGTGACATTTAAGGACATTGATATAAAATTTATACCTGAAATTCTCTAGTGTTAAGAGCTGAGTTTCTTTGAAATGCTCTTCATTAAATATGGCAAACATTTCAAGGTCCTTCATAAGGATATCTACGGACTTGGACCCGTCATGTCTATCAAAAAAATACAAATGACCAAATTCACGGACAAAGTGATTATTTAAGAAAATAATACATAGAAAAATAATAATAATTCCCATTAAAAGTTCAATGGCAAGGAAACATTTTAAAAGTTTCAAGCATACTTATCCAATGCTTCAAGATACTTCTGTTTACTTATGTCAAAAAATGTCTTCATTGAATAACGATTGTCATCTACTTTGGTGAAACCAGAGAGGTACTTCTCAACCTCATCCCAGTTCCCATTATGCACTTCATCCTCAAAATACTTCATGTCAAAGAAAAAGCCAGATTCTTGTTCAAACCTAAAAATAAAACAAACCATACAATAAGACAAAAAATGAGAACATAATCAACGTATGCCCCAAAAAATAAATAAATAAATAAACATCAAAATCAAAACCTACTTGTGAACAGTCTCTCTGAATTTCTCCTCATCGAGAAACTGTAAGATCAGGAACACAAGCTCTCTACTGAGAGATGACATTGTAACTACCCCGTCTTCAAACCCAGATGAACAAAAATCACCAAATATATCAGCAGATCTGTTCCAAAAAGGCACAAATTACAAAACAAAAAACAGGGCATCGGTCAACACCAAAATTCAAATTGAAAATAAACAGCACAAATGACTAAATTCAAATACTAACCAAAAACTAGATCACAATAACCCAATATTTGCGCAACATATATACGACCATGGCACAGATTGAACATCATAACGACATATATTAACCAAAACCATCTTCAAAAGTAAAGAAAAAAAAATAGGGCTTCTTTTAAAGGATCATGGGCATGAAAGCAGCTTTAAACAAACGGAATCAAAGAAACAAAGGAAAGGGGAGAATTGAAAAAGCATGTCAATAAGAGAGAGAGAGAGAGAGAGAGAGAGAGAGAGAGAGAGAGAGAGAGAGAGAGAGAAGAGGAGTTAAAGTAGAGATTCCAGAAGACAGAGAGAAGAGAGCTTGAGGAAAGCTTACCTTGACAACGAGTAGAGAGATGGATTGAAGAGAAGAAATAAAGAACTCAGAAGACAGAGAGTCGCCGACAGAGAGAGAGAAGAGGAGTTACAGTAAAGATTCCAGAAGACAGAAAGAAGAGGGCTTGAGGAAAGCTTACCTTGAAAACGAGCAGTTGATAATGGAAGTGTTTTATTTAAATATATATTCTTTGCGTGGGTTTTTAGCTAAATGAAACAGTGCCATAAGGAGCAACTCACTGTCATCTAGTTATGTGTGTGCTCTCTCACTCTCAAATGGGGGACAGGGGATTGGCAATGTCTTCATCTCGTCTTTGATTTATACATGAGAAAGAGCGGGTTGCAATTAGGGGTGAACATAATTCGGGAAAAACCGAATGAACCGAATTAACCGACCGAAATTGATCGATTCGGTTCGGTTAAAAAGTTCGGTTCGGTCGGTTCGGTTATTTTTTCTAATATTTCGGTTAATCGGGTTTCGATTCGGTTAATGGAGAATATTAATTCGGTTAACCGATTAACCGATTTACAAATTAATTAAATTTTAAATATAAATTAGTAAATTAAAATCCGATTTCACTCATTCCCTCTCATACTCTCGGTCTCACACTCTCACAGTCTCACACTCTCACTGCTCTCAGTCTCACAGAAGTCAGAACATGTAAGTCCCTCACTGCCTTTCGCCGTAGTCGTCGCCGTCGCCATCGCAGTCGCCGTCGCAGTCGTCATCGCCATCGCCGTCGCCGGCCATCATCACCAACATAGTCACTGCTCTCTGAAGTCAAAAGCCATCGCTGTCGCCTTTCTCTCGCTCACCCGAGCTCCTCTGCACCACCAGGCACCATCTTCACGCGATGCCTTCATCTGTGTCCATCGCCATTGCCGTCGCCGTCGCCGGCCATCATCACCAACAGTGCAACATAGTAACTGCTCTCTGAAGTGAGAAGTTGGAAGCCCTCACTGAGTCACTGCATCTCTCTCGCTCACCTGAGCTCACTGCTCCGCACCACGGCACCACCATCTTCACGTGATGCCATCGCCGTCGCCACTGGCCAACCATCGTCACCGAGAACCACCCCCGACTCCTCATCGTCATCGGCGTCAAGCTCACCCGAGCTCAATCATCTCCCCCAACTCCTTTTTGACTTCCCCCTTCCCTTGTTCTGGATTTACCTTCCCAATTCCCCCTTCCCTCATATTTCTCGGTTAAATTAGGTTAACCGAATTACCCGAAAATAAATTCGGTCAGGTTCGGTTCGATGAGGCCCAATGGTTCGGTCGGTTCGGTTAACACTATTCTTTAACCGAAATTTTCGGTTAATTCGGTTAATTAACCGAATTTGACCGAACCGACCATTTGCTCACCCCTAGTTGCAATGCTTTGGAGGGTGAGGGTGTACTTGAATTGGTGAGGCTTAATATTTTTCCTTATTTATAGCTTGTGATTTTTTAACATATCTAAATTTTTTTGGAGATTGAGCATTAGGTGTTGGCCCACACACGTGGATGCATTTAATTCTGTTTGGGAAGTGCAGCTCCTGAAGCATGCATGCGCAGCCTTGGGCACGTGTATTTCTTTATTGCTTTGTCTCATGTATTTGGAATATATATATATATTTACACTGCTTTGTAAAGAAGTGTAGAGTGTGTGAAGAAAAAAAAAATATATATATATATATATATATATATATATATATATACAGAGTACAGAATCAAGCAGCTATGTGTGTGTGGCAGAGAGTTTAGCGCCAAGAGTTGAGTTGAGTTGTGTTATTCCTCATCTATTGTATCTCTCTTATTAATCATATAATGAGATTCCCTCTCTCCTATGGATGTAGGCCGAGTGTGGCTGAACCACATAATATTTTTTTTTTGTCTTCTATGTGATTGTGTGTGTTGTGTTTGTGTTATAGACCTTCTCCCCTAATAATTGGTATTAGAGCTTGGAGAATGTGAGATACGCAATTGAAAATCTGAGCTTACCTTCGGGTTCGGCGATGTCGAGTCGAAGCTGAGACAGCAGTCGCAGAGGCATGAAGGGTGACTTTACGCACCGCCATACCAGCTTCTCGAGTTGCTTCCACGCAAAAATTGTTCGCTGCTGATCGTGTCGAATCTTTCAGCCGTGAAAGTGGTTGCCTAGTGAGGTCTTGCGAAGACCTCCATTTTTTATTTTTTTCTTTCTTTGAGCAGAGATGGAGCAAAGTGAAGGAAGAAGATAATTGAATCTTCTATAGCAAGTCACTAAACAATAAATGTGAGGTCTTTTATTATTTTTATTTTTAAAAAAAGGTGTGGTCACTTCACTCCTTTTTTTGAAAACAAAAAGGAGTGACTTGAATTTATCCTCGAATATTATATGTGCATTGGAGTAGTAAGTTGTCTGTGCAGAAGAAGTGCTTGACACACGCCACATCAGAGATCCGATTTGTCCACATCACTAGTGGGCCAATTTGCTACGTCACCAATGGGGCCCACCTGCCACGTCACTTGTAGGGCCCACATATATCAGGTCAGACACATTCCTATCTATTTTGGCCATTCCGAACGCATTGGTGTAGTCGATTTTGCTAAAATCAGCCTCTAAATTTCTCTTTTATAATGGATGACAATTCATCCAAGTTCGGCGTGGAGAAATTTGATGGTCGAAATAATTTCAGTTTATGACAGAGTACTGTCAAGGATATCTTGATTCAACTTGACTTGATCAAGTCACTAATTAGGAAGAAGCCAGAAAATATCAAAGATGATGATTAGGCAGAGATGGAAATGAAAACGATTAGTACTATTCGTTTATGCCTGTCAAATGAAGTTAAATATTTTGTATTAGATGAATCATCACCTGTTGAGTTATGGAAAAAATTAGAACAGAGATGCATGTCAAAATCTCTAACAAAAAACTATTTCTGAAGAAAAAACTCTATCAGCTAAAAATGGAGGAAGGGGTAAATATTTTTGACCACATAAATGACTACAACGAGATCATGACCCAATTAATGAGTCTTGGTGTAAAAGTTGAAGAAGAAGATAAAGTGTTTCTTCTCCTGGCATCTCTACCACATTCTTATGATAGTTTTGTCACAACATTGCTTGTTGGTAAGGAAACCTTGAATTTGGAAGAAGTGATGACTTCACTACAAGATACTGACACCTTGAGAAAGCAAACTGTTAACCTCCAAAGGCGTGCCTTGGTCACATAAGGTGAGAAACAGACTAGGGGGAGAAATCAAAACAGAAATCAAAATTGTGGAAGATCGAGAAACAGATGGTCCAAATCAAGAGCTCTAGGAAATTCCAACACTCATAACAAAAAGTAGATCGAGTGTTGAAATTGTGGCAAGACTAGCCACTACAAAAATCAATATCGATCCCAGAAGAAGGATCCAGAAAATAAGACCGAAGCAAATGTCGCCTCTTCTTTAGGAGAAGGAGGTGCACTGTTATGCTCTTTGGAAAGGAAGGGAGAGTCTTGGGTATTAGACTCTGGAGCCTTGTTTCATACAACATGCAACAAAGAAATGCTTAACAAGTATGTACCCGGAAATCTTGGCAATATTTATCTTGGTGATGACAAATCTTGTGAAATTATAGGAAAAGGAAAAGCAAAAATAAATTTTATAGGTACCACCTGGAGTTTGACTGATGTCAGATATGTCCCTAATCTCAAGAAAATGTAAGTCTCTTGGACAGCTTGTAAGTGAAGGATACACTACAACTTTTTGTGGCGATAATTGGAAAATTTTTAAAGGCGCAATGATATGCTTACGCGGTAAGAAAATTGGTACTCTTTATATGACCATAAATGCTTGCATGTTAATTTCAGTTGCTGCAAGGCATGAAGATTCAAACCTAAGGCACTAGAGACTCAGTCACATGAATAAGAAAGGTTTGAAAATCATGAACTCAAAGGGAAAGATACCAGGTCTCTAGTCAACTAATATTGACCAATGTGAGAGTTGCATCCTCGGCAAATAGAAAAGAGTCGATTTTCAGACATTCGGCATAACTCCAAAGAAAGAAAAATTAGAACTGGTGTACACCGATGTTTGGGGATCGAGCCTTGTTTCATCCATTGGCGGGAAATCCTATTTCGTCACCTTTATTGACAACCATTCCAGGAAGGTATAGGTTTATTTCTTAAGATATAAATCTAAAGTACGTTTTTCAAGAAATGGAAGGTAATGGTGGAAAATGAAATAGGCTTAAAAATCAAAACGGTGAGATTAGACAATGGTGGTGAATATGAAGATAGAGAATTCAAAAGATTTTGCAACGAGCATGGGATCAAACTTGAAAGAACCGTACCAGGTACACCCCAACACAATGACATAGCAGAATTAATGAATAGAACCTTGACTGAGAGAGCCACAAGTATGCGATTACAAGCAGGATTACCAAAACAGTTTTGGGCAGAAGCAATCAACACAACTGCTTATCTAATCAACCAAAGTCCATTTGTACCATTGGAGTTCCAGTTACCAGAGGAGGTATGGAGCAAAAAGGAGGTAAAACTTTCACATTTAAAAGTTTTTGGTTGCGTTACTTATATACATATTTGTGATCAGGCTAGGGGCAAGTTTGATCCAAAATCTCAAAAATGCACACTTCTTGGATATGGTGAAGATGAGTTTGGTTGTCGCATCTAGGATGATCAAAATAAGAAAATAATCAAAAGTCAAGATGTTGTTTTCAATGAAAAGGTTATGTACAAAGACACGACATCATCAAGTAATTTTGCACTATATAACCCTGATATTGTAGAGTTAGATGATTTCACTAACAGCAAAGTGGCACAACGGACTATTGATAATTCCAAGACAGAAGAATCTATTATAGAGGAGTGCTCTGAAACACCACAGACTCCAACTTCTACTCCTACTCCGACACTAAGGAGGTCTTCCCAACCGCATATACCAAATAGGAAATATTTGGATTACTTGTTACTAACTGATGTAGGTGAACCAAAGTGCTATGATAAAGCATGTCAGGTGGATGAAGCTAGCAAGTGGGAACTTGCCATGAAAGATGAGATGAAATCCCTCATTGACAATAGGACTTAGGAGCTAGCTAGATTACCCAAGAGAAAAGAAGCTCTTCAAAATAAATGGGTGTACCGTATAAAAGAAGAGCATGATGGTTTGAGAAGATACAAAGCAAGACTCGTGGTCAAAGGTTTCCAACAAATAGAAGGTATTGACTACTCAAAAATCTTCTTACCAGTTGTGAAACACATAACCATTCGGACAGTTTTGAGCATTTTTGCAGCAACGAATTTACACCTTGAGCAGTTAGATATAAAAACTGCTTTCCTCCATGGTGATCTAGAGGAGGAGATATACATGATTCTTTTGATTTATGTTGATGACATGTTGGTTGCAGGATTAGACATGGAAGAGATCAGAAAATTAAAAAGGTAGTTGTCCACTGAATTTGAAATGAAAGACTTAGGTCCAACAAAGCAGATGCTTGGGATGAGAATCACTGGAGACAAAAAGGAGGGAACCTTATAGTTGTCTCAAGCCGAGTACATCAGGTGGATTCTTAGAAGGTTTAACATGAGTGATGCTAAGGTAGTTAGCACACCATTAGCCGGTCATTTTAAGTTATCAAATACTCAGTCTCCAGATTCAGAGGAAGAGAAGAAAGAAATGGACAAATATGCTTCAGTTGTAGAAAGCTTAATGTATGTCATGGTTTGCATAAGACCAGATCTCAGTCATGCAATGGGAACTGTTAGCAGATTCATGTCGAATCCAAGAAAAATCCACTAGAAGCGGTAAAATGGATATTTCGATATCTTTGAGGTACAATTAACAAATTTTTATGTTTTGGCAAAGTGATCTGACATTGCAGGGATACGTAGATGCAGACTTTGCTGGCGAGATAGATCACAGAAGAAGCACTACTAGATATGTATTCACAGTAGGTGCTACTGCCATTAGTTGGGTATCACAGATACAAAAAATCATTGTTCTATCCACTATAGAGGCAAAGTATGTACCCATGACGAAAGCTAGCAAATAGATGATTTGGTTGCAAGGTTTGTTGATAGAGTTAGGTTTCAAGCAGGTAAAGAGTGTTTTGTATAGTGACAGTCAGAGCACTATACACTTGGCGAAGAATTCAGCTTTCCATTCAAAGACCAAGCACATTGGACTCCGCTATCACTTCATCAGATCTATTCTAGACGAAGGGGTATTAGTAGTTGAGAAGATCCTTGGCAGCCAAAACCCAGCAAACATGTTGACAAAGACAGTGACTAGAGAGAAATTGGAGCTATGCTCACATTTAGTGGGTCTCTTAGATCTACTGAAATTATCCAGGAGATGATCACTGCATGAACACCTCAGCAAGGAGGTGCGGGCACTCTCACGAGGGGGTGTGGACGCCTAGATTCTAGGGCGAGGTCACAGTGTTGTAGCATTAGAATAGCAAACACTTAGTTGCCCCAACATGTTTGGAGGAGGTGATTTGTTGACTCACACATGTGGATGCATTTAATTCTATTTGGGAAGGTGCAGCTCCTGGAGCATGAGCAACCTTGGGCATGCGTATTTCTTTATTGCTTTGTCTCATGTCTATGGAATATATATATATATATATATATATATATATATACAGAGTGCAGAATCAAGCAGCTGTGTGTGTGTGTGGCAGAGACGTTAGTGCCAAGAGTTGAGTTGAGTTATATTACTCCTCCTTTATTTTATCTCTCTTATTGATCATATAGTGAGATCCCCTCTCTCATGTGGACGTAGGCTGAGTTTGGCAGAACCACGTAATTTGTTTTTTTTTTTTGTCTTCAGTGTGATTGTGTATGTTGTGTTTGTGTTCTGGACCTTCTCCCCTTAGGAGAATTGAAATTAGATACATGCAGAGCAACTTACTTACATTCAAGTATGGAGGATTAAAACCCAATGTTAATTTGACAAACTAGCTAGAATAAGATAAAATATTTTTTAAAAAAAATTATAAATAAAACATGTAAAATTATAAAAATCACTTGTATGTCTCTACTCATTAGCAACCCAGTTCAGTTATCTTTTAATATCTTTCCAAACATTCACATTTATCCTAACATGTAGGGTACGAAAATTTAAAAATTGATAAAGTTTTACTAGCACAAAAATTCAATATATCAATGCATATTTTTTTATAACCTTCTCGATCCTAATCCTTGGAAAGAGTGAGAGCACCAAAATGAAATGATGTTAAGAAACATTCATGGTTTGTTTGGATTCTTGGAAAAAGGAAAGGAAATGAAAATAGGAAAGAAACTCATTTTTCATAAATTGGGTTAACAATGAAAGTTTGTCTCATTAAAAATTAAGAAAAATTATATATTAATAATGCATATATAAAATCAAAATTTGATATATATTTTTTATTCTCTTTTATATTTTATTCGATAACAAAACATGAGAACATAGATTTAGGGGTGAGCATAATTTGGGGAAACCCAAATTAGCCGAATTAACCGACTGAAATTGGTCGGTTCGGTTCGGTTAAGAACACAAGATCGTTTGGTTCGGTTATGGTTTTATAAAGTTCGTTTAATTGGTTCAGTTAAGAGGAATGTTAATTCGGTTAACCGAAATAACCTATTTAATAATTATTTAAAATTTAAATATAAATTAGTATATGTTAATTAGTATATGCTAATTTGTTAATATGTTAATTTGTTAATATGTTAATGAGTATATGTTAATTTGTTAATATGTTTATTAGTATTTGGTAAAAAAATCTACAATTATATTATGTTTTTATTAATTAATTTTAAATTAATTCGGTTAACTGAATTACCCAAAAAGGTAATTAGGTCAGGTTCGGTTCGGCCCCTCTATTCAGTTAATTCGATTAACAGTTTTCATTAACCGAAAATTTCGGTTAATTCGGTCAATTAACCGAATTTGGCCAATCCAACCATTTGCTCACCCCTACATAGATTCCTTGATAGTTTCTTTTCCTTTCCCTAATATTTTTCGAGTTCCAAACGAAGTCTAAGGATTTGTCTAGTTGCAGTAAACAATTTTCCTTTTCCATTTTAGTTTTTAAAAAGATTATTAAAATTTTAATTTTAATTTTATTTTTACAACATTTGTATGAAATAAATGAACAATAAAAAACAGTTTTGACCCATTTACTTATGAAAATAATTTTATTTTTTATTTAAAATTATTATAGCAATTACAAAAATGCTACCATTCTTAATTTTCAAAATTTATGTAGAAAAATTAGAAAACTTCTTTTTATTATTTTTCTAAATTTCTTAATTTGCCTATGAAAGTTGGGAATTTATATCTTGAACTTTAATTTGTATGAATTATATTTAAAAGTTCTTCTATATACACAGAAATTCAAATACAAACCTCAAAATCTATTGTTCTAAATATTGCCTTATATAAATTTAAAAAAAATTAAAAAGTCAGTTGTCTTTTTTTTGTGATTATTTTAAAATATAAAAATAAAAAGGAAAAATTAATTAACTGACTCACAATTCATTTTCTAAAAGGATGGACTAGTGAGGGGGATCTAAGCTGTATAAAAAAAAGGTACTATTTGGCAGCATAGATTTAAGATTTGGAGTTATATTGATGTGGATTTGAATACAATTTAATGTAATTTTGTATTAAGTTCTATTCAAATTCACACACAATAAAGTCTCGGGTACAAATTACATGTCAATATTATTAAACTAAGATTTAGTTCGGAAACATGAATTTCTTACATTGTATTTAAATGAAACTCAAACTTGCATTGAGTTTTTTTTAAATACATTTAAATCTAATTTGGAGGAATGAATTTTAATATTTTAACACAAACTTATTAGGCCTTCCTCACTTGTAGAAAATAAGTTTATTTAAAAAAAAAAATTCAAATAACTTCAAAAACATTATGTGCTTTTAATTTTTCAAAAATGTGCTTGCAACTAATTTGAAATTTTAATTTTAATTTTAATTTGAAACTATGTAACGGCCAAAGCACGTGTGGTCTTAACGAAAGGAGAGAGAGAGAGAGAGAGAGAGAGAGAGAGAGAGAGAGAGAGAGAGAGAGAGAATTAAAATTCAAGTCGGCGATCAGTTTGAAATAAGCCAAGTCGGTGATCGAATTATGATTTCCTCCCCTCTCCTATATATATACATGCAGAAGATTACACATCGATCATTCTCTTCAATTTCAAATTTAGAAATTAACCTTCGCCCGCCGCCCACTCCCATACCCACTCTCCGGCGTAATTGGTACTCTCAATCCAGCTCCATCATCATGCCCGCCCCTCCTCCCACTCCTTTTCCCTATTACTGTAACTGGGGGGGCTACTACTGCTACTGTTACCCCCGCCCTCGCGTCTTTTATCATGGTGTTGCTTATCTGCCGCCCACTGCCACGGCGGCCTATTACTGGCGCCGCTACTACTACCGCCCCTATTTCTGTTACCGCCGCCCTCCCGTCTCATTTTATCATATCCCCTATCAGCCCGCCGTGCGAAATCTGAAAAAAGAGCACCCAAAGGCGGCGGAGGAGGAACTCACGGCGACGGCGACTGCGGCGGCGGCGAACTACTCGCACCTCACGTCGTTCTTGGAAGTTGAAACGGGCTACTCTTTCCTTACTCCGTGGAGTCTTCTGGAGTCCCGCGCCAAGGACGTCGATGAGGAAGAAGAAGAAGAAGAAAAAGAAAACGGATGCTTTTCGTCACTGTCGTCGCCGCCGCCGGCGTCGGAGTCAAGCGACGCTGATTGCGGGAGAGAGGGGAAGCGGTACATGCACTTTCAACCAGGATCGTTCTTCTCCTATGCAGTTTGAGCTAGCTGCGTGGCCGGATGATTTTCTCTGATGAGTTAGTACTAATGGTCGCCGCCGCCGGTGCAATGCTTCAAAAGCTGGCCTTAAGAAGGATAGGTTTAGCTTTTTGTCGATCATGACATCTGTTTGTGTCGTCTTCAATTTCTATTTTTTTGTGTCTAATTTTGGTTGTGTAATAACTATCACTCACTGCAATAAAATTCCAACTAGCAATGCTTCCTCAATATTTTTGGACGCGCCGTAGAATTTCTTTTTGAGAATCAGAAAGGAAAATAAGAAGTAAATATAAAATGAAATATATATTGTCTTTTTTTTCTAACTTCAATTTTTTTTTTATTATTTAAAATTAAGAAATTTGAAATATTAAGAACCAAATAGAAAATTGACATTCCTTTATTTTTTAAAAAACATTGAAAAAATTTCAACTAGCAGTGCTTGTTAAATATTTTTGAAAAATAGAAAGAAAATAAAATACAGAATGTATATTATATTTTTCTCTCTATATCAAAAACCTAAAAAATTAATTTTTATTCATTAAACTAAAATATTGAGAAAATTCAAATCCTTGTGCCCTAGATGAAGAAGGGTGCGCCATTGCACGTATACCCTTTATTTTTATTTTTATTTTTCTTTATCAATGATTAAATCTGTGGAAGTAATTTATCCCGGGCTGGTAGATGAAAGAGGGGCGTGAGGAATTGAAGATGTATTTAACTGTAAATATTGTGGGAAATTTTATTTTTTGTAAAAAAATTTTTTATGTTAATTTGTATAAATATATCATTTTTTATTTTATGTAATTTTCTCCTACCTGGTTTGCTTCATAAATGAAGCATACTAAATGGGTTAGTTATGGAGGTGGAAAGGGGTATGAACAAGAGAAGGATAATTTCTTGCTAGTTGAGGTTGAGCCTTTAATGAACGCAGAAAAAAAGAATGGTTCATGTGTTCCATTTAGTTGACAAAATAATCATTGTATGAAGATAACTAGTTGGCAAGAAGTCTAAATTTGGGTTATGGGGTGCTTTTTTTTTTTTTTAATAAAGAAATTTAGTTTATTAATTTATTCATTAATTTAAATTTGTTTTCTTTAAATTTTTTTTTTAAAGAATGGTATTTTAGGAACGGCAAAGAATTTATATAAATAAAGTGTACTTTTGCTTGATCATTTGTCTTAAAATATCAATTACCAAAACTTATATTCTTCCCATTGAAAAAACTTCCTTTCCTGGATCTTTGAGATGAAACCTCTTGGTGCTTGTGAATCTTTGAGCATTTCTATTGCAAGATTCAAAGAGCTTATTCATCTTTTTATTGCAAAAATCATTTTGAGCTAAACCCTAACTTCTCCGGCACTTATTTTTGAAAAACATGTTTGGACAAATCATTTGCGGTTTTTTAGATCTTTGAAAGCATTTCTTGCACACTTCACTTTTGAATAATATTTTGAGAGAGGAAGCCCTAAAACTCTATTGAGCAAATTTTACATTGTACATCTTAACTTTTTGAGAAGCATCTTCCTTTCCTGAAGGAGTGGTTGTAAAGGGGGGCCAAACCTCATAAAATTATTGTGGTCGAGGATAATGGAATCCTCAAGTGGGTTGGCTTAAGGTGAGGATGTAGGCAGGACTTGCCAAACCTCATAAAATTATTGTGTTTGCGCTCTCTCTCCCTTGTCAGGATCAAGGCTACGGTTCTTCTAAAACTAATTGGTGCTATAAGGGGCACAATTAATTCCTTTAAACGGCAGTGTAGAGCCCCGCACTAAGCGTTGGGTGGAGATGAGGGGTTGCACCAATCGATGCAGGGGTGCCCCGGACTTGGCTTGCTAAGCTAATGCGATCCTTGGGCCCCTGCCAAAATGCGACAAGGTTGACTGCTGGCCCCTATAAAGCCAACAATCTCCCCCCTAGCACCTACCCTGGGGCGCTTGAACCCGCGACCTTGTTCTGATACCACTTGTCTGGATCAGTGCTACCAGTTCTTCTAAAACCAATTGGTCTTAGAAGGGGCGCAACTAATTCCTTTAAAAGGCAGCGTAGAGCGCCACACTAAGCGTCGAGTGGACATTAGGAGTGCACCAATCCGCCGCGGGCTTGGCCCACCAAGCCAATTTGATCCATAGGCCCTTGCTAGAATGCAACAAGGTTGACTACTGGCCCCCATAAAGGCCCCAGTCGACCAGCCTCTGAAAGCTATTTAAAGCCTAGTTGATTGACCTGATGATCCGACATACTGGATCTTGTGCCCCAATCGATCGAACCTCGGAGATTTGAAAATCGTCTAAGGCTAGTCAATCGGACCCACTGCTAGTCGACTGAAACTCTTGGGTTGGGTCATTTTTAAGCCAAAAATAGTAGAAAAAATTTAATAATAATAATATTTTAATGCCCCAACGGTCACTTAACTGCTAGTTTTTTAAAGTGCCTATAAATATTTTGCTTAAAGCTCATTTATTAACTTTTGATTATCTTGCATATTCTCTTGGACATCTTTTCAAGAGGGGGGCTCTACCCTATTGAAGGGGTGGACCAAGTGAGGGGACATCACTTGGAGAGGTTGGTCTGCCTAGAAGGACTGGTTTACTAGGCGTGGGGTACCATTTGGAAAGGAGGGCTCCATCCTATTGAAGGAGTATTGTAAAGGGGGGCTCCACCCTATTTGAAGGAGTGTGTAAGTGGTTTGCTTTGCCATGTTAAATGAGTGGTTTAGTGAAATCCTTGGGGGGGTTTGACCAAGGCAAGGATGTAGGCGGGTATAGCCGAACCTCGTAAAAATCATGGTGTCATTCTCTCTCTCCCTTTTCTCATTTATATTTTTCGCACTTTAATTTTATGCACGTGTATGCTTGTTCTTTATTGTTTTGTTTATTTTGCATACATGCTTATATTTTAATTGGGATATAATTTCTGTGAATTGGAAAATTAAATAGCAAAATCTTTTTAGAACTTTATTCACCCCCCCTCTTTTCTCTTCGGAATACACCATTCCCCACAGGGTGGACTATGATGAATCAATAATACATACGAGTTATGTAATTTAAATGAGGTAATTGACAATGAAAATTTTGTAAAATGTATCGTGCAAAATGATGCTCACATGAGCCTTGGGTTAAGAGATAAGTGACGACTATTATATGAATTTCTTATTTGTTAGTAATGGGTCATTGTTAAAGAACATCATCAAAGAACTAGAAACTTTGAAAACATGTATGCTTCACGTGGCATTATTATCCCTAGGCAATTCTCTTTCTTTCAGTAATGATAATGACAATAATGATAGCGAGATAATACACTAATGTTGTCGCTTATCTTTTTCTTCCTTTTTTTCTCTTTTTCTTTGTTTAATTAAAATGAAGTAATGACAATGAAAATTTGTACTTTCATATATGATTCATAGCTAGTAAGCCCATGCTCCTTTTGTATACTTTGAGTGATGGGCTAAGTATTTATGTTATAATCAAATAATAATTCTATCTATAGATGTAATGAAGGCACTAAATTAAGGATTCAACCAAAAACTTGTTCTATAAGAAGTAAAACTTTTTCAAAAAAATTGCATATAGGTTCATAAGAACGATAATTTTTCATTCTCTATATAGATGTTTGTATGTGTGTGTGTATGTATCACTAGTGTCACAAACCCCAAAAAAGGATCAGGAACAGTAAGGAATAATAATATTGAAAGTTTGATGAAGTCGCTACTAAATTGTTATTCTCCTAGGTGGGGTTAGTCTACTTAATTACTACTCATTAATTAGTCTCCAGAATGATCCTGATACCAAGAAACTAGTAGTCTTGGTATACATTTACTAGAGTTGGGATCAGAGGTTCAGTTATGTGAGGGAAAGATACTAGCACTCCCTAAACTCCTGTTCTATGGATAATACCTAATTAACCATGAATTATCCCTAAATTGAATCTAATGTTCTTAATTAACTCTTTAAAAAATAAATAAATATTTAAAACATATATAAAATAAGGTGTGATTTATGAATGCCTAATAAGAATTTTGAAAACTAAGGTGTAGTCTTAAAAATGGGGGGTGGGGTGAATTAGATTTAAAAATTTTCTTTTAACTCCTTTTAAGGATCCTTAACCTCTTTTACTCTTTTAATAATTTCTTGACTTCTTGTTAATTTATTCAATACACAAGAAAATACTTATGTCTTTATACGATTCACAACCACACAATAAAACTTAAACAAACAATCAAACCAATTAATTATCCAATCAACCACAATATCTAAACCAAGATATAAGATTCAACTCTTTGTTTGTTTGCAGCCTTATGTATATGATTTTGATTCCACCTCTTAAAGTAAAAATTGATAATGTAATTTTGCTGATATAAAGCCATGTAATAATGAATTTGCTTTCTCAAAATGAAGTGTAATATAAAATCCAATAGTATTTCCAAAAGTTTAGATGTTAAATAAACTCTTGGTTAAAGAGTCTTTGGGTGTTTTAACCAATCAACGTACTTCCTTACAGTTTCCGCAAAGTATGGATAAACCAACGTACTCCCTTTTGGTTTTCGCAATCCTAAAAAAAAATTAAGCTTAAGTTTATTTAATATCTAATCCACGTAGTGTATATGATTAAGGAATTTAAAACATCCACGCAATTTATATATGCTGAAAGTAAAGAGAGTAAGACAAAGTGAGTGACACTGGGTTTTTACGAGGTTCGGCTTATCCCCAACTTACGTCCTCGCCTTTAAAAAACCACCAAAGGATTCACTAAACCAGTTCCTTTCTGGGTGGAACAACACCATTACGCACTCTTTCAGTAGGCTAGAGCCCGCCTCTCCAAGTGATACCCCTAACTCAGTCACTCCTTTAATTAGGCTAAAGCTGCACCTCTCCAAGCGATACCCCACGCTTGGTCAACGATCCAAACACTTTGAATCGTCTAAGAACTACAAAAACTATGAAGTAAACACTGAGTACAAGCACACTCTCAAAACAGAGCAGATTAGTACAAATTCAGCACTATGTACTTCAAGAATTTAAATATCAATATGAAATAGAATTGAAGCTCAAGTGTAGAGATCACCAAGGGTTCTTTAATGATTTAGAAAACTTTAGTATTAGAACCGTAGGTTGATGTTTCAGCAGCAATTCAGATGAATTGCCCCAGTAGAGTATGAGCTATAGAGAACTTTGAGAGAGATTGAGAGTTTGAATACAAGAATGTTGTGTGATTGCCTTGGTTATTAATTTCTTGGGGTTAAGGGAGTATTTATAGACCTTTTAGGATTAGTTTCCTTGTTTCCCAAGTTACTTGGAGTGTCCATCAAGTTTTTATAACGTTCACATTTGAAAAACTAATTTTAGAATTTTCCCGTTGAGGTTCAAAATTTAAAATTCCGTGATGTTAGTCGACTGGACAGGTTGTTGACCTGATAGGTCACGCCTAGTTTTGATCATGATAAATACTCTTGGTACTGATGGTTGTACTAAGGCTTACATGTAGGTTCACTGTGCACGTGTATTCGGACTAAAAGACATACCATGATGGCGTGCGGTGTTTGTGCCAACGAATGAAGAATTTTGTGTTGTATTTGTATTTATCTTTCATTTCTTCATTTTGGGATGTAGTATTTATTATGGATTGTACACCCTACGACTTGTAATAATTTGTATGGTAGGTAGGTATGCTTATAACAGACCTTAGTTGGACCTTAGGTACTTTTAGTACACAAAGTCCCCGACATCACTCTTCATATATGGGGAATTAAAATTGGCTAAAAATGAACTTAATTGAGAATATTGAGAGGGTTCGGGAGACTAAACCCAAGCCGTGTAAAACGGCTTGGGCGACCGAACAAGTCAATATGTTGACTTTGTGTTCGGGCACCTGAACTTGATTTGAGCGTATCTCCCTCGGGCACCTGAACCCGTGTTAGAACACTTTTCAACTACTTAGGCAACCAAACAATCATGTTCAAATTGGGCTTAGGCGACTGAATTGGTGGGTTTAGTTAACCGAACTTGGAACTGGGCACCCAAATTTATGAACAAGTAGAATTTTGTTCAGCCGACCGACCGTTTCTTTGGGCAGCCGAACCATTAAAAATCAATTTTATGAGTAAGTTTGTTTGGGCACTCGAACCTCAAGTTGGGCACCCGAACCTTACGGGTTAAAATATTTTTTACTAATTTTTAAATGTGGTAAATTGGATTAATTTTCTTAATGGCTTTTAAAACAAATCTAATTATTCCCATTGGCTCCCTAACGATCAAAAATTTCTCCTTACCTATAAATACCCGTTCATTCGTCATAATTTGCGAAGGATTAGCATTTTCATTAAGGCCAAAATTCTCTCAATTTCAAAAGTATCCTTTTAGCCTATATTACTCCCAAACACTCATACACTCCATTTTTCTTGATTTTTAAGTGTTGTGAGTATTTCTAAACTGATTGTGCTTAGTCTTACTAGCTAGTACTCGCATTTGGTATATTATTTGATTGATTTTATTTGAGAGTATAGCTTTAAGTTCTTCCACCGATTTTACTTGATAAATCTTGTGTGGGAAGACTTAGAAGGTCGTGGTTCTTGCATTGTCATTGCAAAACACATAAACCTATATTTTTGTGTACAAAATCCTTTTCAAAAGCTAGTTTTTCAAACACTCCCTTGTGCTTTGTATATTGAAATATCTTGTTGAGATTGTTTGAATCAACTTGCTTAGCATATTTGAAACACTGATCTGATCTTGCATTATTCACGTATTGTGTTTCAAATCTTGCTTTGATATACACTCTAGATCGGGACTGATAATTTATACTTGATTGAGTGTTTAGCACACATTAGAGCACTGAGCATATTTACATATCATTCATGCTTGCAATATTGATTGAACTGTATTGGCGCACATATCTGCTTGTGAAGAAGGGTATTTTCGTGTACAAAATTTATACACATTGGTTGTATTCCAGGGCATGGGCCTGAAGAGGGAGATTAGCCCTGTTGAATAGTCCCGAACTGGCTTAGACTCAGTCAGGAAAGTTAGGTGCATCATCCTGGTAAGGCATGTTAGTTGAGGTCAGCCTCTTGAATTGACCTGGTTGTAACCGGTGCCGCTCCACCCATTAAGTGAGCTTTAGTGGAATCCTTGTGCTAGTGTAGCCGAGGCAAGGACATAGGCAATTTGACCGAACCTCGATAACATATTGCGTGTATTGTTTACTTTTCGCACTTTACTTTTACTGCATATGTATGTTTATTTGTTGATTGCGTAGACTGACCCTAGGTTGTGCTACACTATTGATAAAACCAGTAGACCTAGGCGACAAATTTTAAATTCCCAATTCACCTCCCCTCTTGGGGTTGCACCAAAACTAACACAGGCGACTGGGTAGTTCATTTCATAGTGTCGGTCTGCTGGATAGGCGACTGACAATATTCTATTTATCCAAAAATTAATTCTAAAAATTTTTTAGTCGGCTAACTCAACGATGTTCAAAATGGTCAGTCGGCTGACTGATCTCAGTTCAAACTGTCAGTCAACTGAGTAGATTTTTTCATTCTTGGTATTTGTCAGTTGGCTGGCCAATCTTAGTGTGTTCTGGTCAGTCGGCCGACTAGTCCATTTTCTGAAAAACTTTCATTTTTTATTTTTAATCCCTTTTGTTATTTGAAAGACTTAAATATGACTTGTTAGAAACATTTTCTAGGGTTTTAAAAATTTGGTCTCTAAGTCCATATTTAACCCTAAAAGAGCTTCAACAATATTTCAAAAGATATTTAAAATATAAAGCACTTACATAAAGACTTCTAGAACTTTGAACATTCTTGGCGCTTGAGTCTTCATGTTTGTCTTTTCTTTGAACTCTCTTGCTTTGCTTTCTTTTTCCTTCTTTTGCTTTTCTTCAAGCTTTGATATACTTTTATGCTTTCTCTCATTTTCTTCAAGTTTTAAAATATCATCTTTAAAATCATGATTTAAGCTTCATATGATCATCCTTGTTTGAAGTATAAGTTTGCAATGGATCCTTGACCTTATATTTACATGCTTGATCATTGTGAATCCTGAAATATCATTTGTAAGAACCCGAACTGTGACATATGGATTTAATTAATTAATTAAGAGAAGGGTAAAATGGTAATTAAGTAGGCTTCGTCAACAAAGCCAGCGTTCGTCGACGAAGGCTTAAGGTTTCTCGGTAACGAAGTACTCGTCGACGAGGAGAAGCCGAGAGGTTTCGGGAAATCAGGAAATCTTAGGCTCATCAACGAGGTCACTGTTTCTTCGACGAGCTGTCTACATGGGCTCGTCGACGAGGACGCCATTCGTCAACGAGGACGGCCGAGTCAAAGGGCTATAAATAGATATTTTCATTACTTCTCAGTTAAGAAAACTCAATTTCTCTCTTTCTCTCATTATCTAGAAACTCATCGTACACACTCTCTCTAGATTTCTTTGCCATACATCGTTAGAATTGACGATTCGATGTTACCACAAGGATCAAGGAAGGATTCTCTACAAGTTCTATGGATCAAATTTTCGTTTCGGGCATTCTCGGGTTTTGGCTCGAAATTGAGGTAAGACTCGGTTTTTAATTCTGATTGGTAGTTATGTAGAGAATAAGGTTGTGAGCATTTTTTGTACTGTGCTTTGCAGATTTTGGGAACTTGGTTCGCTATTTAGGGCCGTAGAATTCGGGATTGACCATTTAGGAAAGGTAAGGGGATTCAGTTTATGTGGGTTATTTTTGAAATCGGACTCCGTGGAACTGTGGTCCACGGTCCTATGTGCGTTTTGGTTACTTATTTCGAGGGATCAAACGGGTAAAACTATGAGTTTTTCGTTATTACAGTTCTGGGAAAAGCGGGTGACGGGCTGCATCCCTGATTTTGTTGGAAAAACGTAAATATATTGTGATATATATTGTGTTATAGCGATGGTTGTGCCTTTACTTTTTAAACTGTATGTGTTTCGAAAATCATAATTTTAGATTACCAAATGGGTGTGATTTGTTTGGTTATATGAGCATGCATAGTTGTATTTTGTTGAAATGCAATAGGAACTTGGTTCTGAATTGTCCAGGTATTGAAAGAGTGTCCGGCTCTATATCCGAGGGCATATGAAATCGCTGGCCATATTTGGTAAGAGTGTCCGGCTCTATATCCGAGGGCGTGAGCCTTACCGACTGATCATCGAAGGGTGTGGATCCACCAATTGTACTGGTACGATGCCATGGGAGTTTGGGACTAGCCATGTGCCGAGGACGCCGTGTAATGCGGGCCGACTTTGGGCCAAAGGGTGTGACGACACCGGGTTGCTTGATCATGTGTGTGTGCGTGTATGCACTGTACTAGAACTATTTTGTGAAAATATTGGAATTGCATTTAACTGTGTATGTTTTGTGTATTATGATAACATTTATATGCCACATACCGATATAACATGTATCTGCCCTTACTGAGAGGTGTCTCACCCCTACTGTACGTACATATTTTTCAGGTCCTTCGAGTAACCGGAACTAGCATCCTTTGAGTTGGGAGCGTAGTGGTCGGTGTACTGCAAGAGGTACTTAGGTAAGTACTAGGACTGTATCGGGTGGTCTTTGTGGTTTTGGCTGACAACGTGGTTGTGTTTTGTATTATGGATCTGGATTTCCTTTTGTACAGACTCTGGTATGGTACTGGATGGGTATAAAAAGACCATTTTTCGTTGTGTATATTCTGTTATATATGGATGTGTATAGGGTGCTTGGGAACCCCACGGTGTCGGACCCTCATTCATTGTCTTGTGTATGGATGTTTTGTATGATACAGGGACAAGTTAGGTTACTAATTCAGCCTTTGGGGCGTGACAACTTGGTATCAGAGCTAACCAAGTTTTAAGGCCTTGTAGACTTGGTTAGACATAGCTGTGTGTACATACCAGAGTATAGGATGTTGGAAATGGGTAAAGTAGGTCGAGGGTTGTTTTGTTGCTAGACAGGGACTCGTCGAAGGTGTTTCGTGTTTTTCCTTGAATGAAGATTTTAGTAAAATCATGGCAAACCATTGATGACTTTTGTGTTGGTGTGATAGGACAGACCTAGATCCATGAGGTGGTAGTTAACATGATTTGTTGTAGATAATTGTGTTAACTGTACGTGTTATAGGAGTACTAATAGGGTTCTATCGTTTGTTTTCAGAATAGAGCCCAAGGATAATAACTTTGAAAGTTTCTCCGAGGAGACTGTGAGCGATGAGTCTCCTTCTATGCCTCGAGGGTTGATGAGGCAGCTCCTGCGGGAGATCGGGTAGAGTATGAGGTGACGCGAATGCTCTCCTACTACTCCAGGGTGCACGATTGAGAAGTTCACATGCATGCACCCTCTGACGTTCTTAGGAGGACATGATCTGATGATAGCAGAGGACTGGGTCGAGAAGACCGAGAGGATTCTGGAGGTCTTACACTGCACGGATAGGTAGAGAGTCCTCTATGCTACCTTCAAGTTGTTTGGGGAGGTAGGGTGATGGTGGACTATGGTGAGTCTGCTGGAGAAGCAAAGTGTTAGTTCTGTAGAGATGACATAGAGCCGTTTCAAAGAGGTGTTCTTCGACAGATACTTCCCAGCTTCCACACATGATGCTATGGCGGATGAGTTTCATACCCTAACTCAGGGTAGTATGACGATGTAGGGGTATGCTGCTCGATATGTAGAGCTATCCCGATTCGCGCCGTGTTTGATCTCGAATGAGTATAAGAAGACTCGAAGGTTTAAGAAGGGCTTGAGGAAGGAGATCCATAGGTTAGTGGGTATGTTGCAGATCCATGAATTCTCGATTTTGGTAATCAAGCAGCTGTGTGTGTGTGGCAGAGACGTTAGTGCCGAGAGTTGAGTTGAGCTATATTACTCTTCCTTTATTGTATCTCTCTTATTGATCATATAATGAGATCCTCTCTCTCCTGTGGACGTAGGCCAAGTTTGGCCAAACCATGTAATTATTTTTTTTTTTTGTCTTCTGTGTGATTGTGTGTGTTGTGTTTGTGTTATGGACCTTCTCCCCTTAGAAGAATTGAAATTGGATACATGCAGAGCAACTTACTTACATTCAAGTATGGAGGATTAAAACCCAATGTTAATTTGACAAACTAACCAGAATAGGATAAAATATTTTTTTTAAAAAAAATTATAAATAAAACATGTAAAATTATAAAAATCACTTGTATGTCACTCTCTCTAATGTTTTTACATATCAAACAAATTAATCATAATTGATTATATGTGTATGTCTACTCATTAGCAACCTAGTCCAATTATCTTTTAATATCTTTCCAAACATTCACATTTATCCTAACATGTAAGGCACGAAAATTTAAAAATTGATAAAGTTTTACTAGCACAAAAATTCAATATATTAATGCACATTTTTTTATAACCTTCTCGATCCTAATCCTTGGAAAGAGTGAGAGCACCAAAATGAAATGATGTTAAGAAACATTCATGGTTTGTTTGGATTCTTGGAAAAAGCAAAGGAAATGAAAATAAGAAAGAAACTAATTTTTCATAAATTGGGTTAACAATGAAAGTTTGTCTCTATATGATTAAAAATTAAGAAAAATTATATATTAATAATGCATAAAATCAAAATTTGGTTTATAAATTTGGTATACGTTTTTTATTTTATTCGATAACAAAACATGAGAACATAGATTTAGGGGTGAGCATAATTTGGGGAAACCCGAATTAACCGACGGAAATTGGTCGGTTCGGTTTGGTTAAGAACACAAGATCGGTTGGTTCGGTTATGGTTTTATAAAGTTTGGTTAATTGGTTCGGTTAAGAGGAATATTAATTTGGTTAACTGAAATAACCTATTTAATAATTAATTAAAATTTAAATATAAATTAGTATATGTTAATTAGTATATGCTAATTTGTTAATATGTTAATTTGTTAATATGTTAATGAGTATATGTTAATTTGTCAATATGTTAATTAGTATTTGGCAAAAAAATCTACAATTATATTATGTTTTTATTAATTAATTTTATATTAATTCGGTTAACGAATTACCCAAAAAGGTAATTAGGTCGGGTTCGGTTCGGCCCCTCTATTCAATCGATTCGGTTAACAGTTCTCATTACCCAAAAATTTCGGTTAATTCGGTCAATTAACTGAATTTGGCCAATCCAACCATTTGCTCACCCCTACATAGATTCCTTGATAGTTTCTTTTCCTTTCCCTAATATTTTTCGAGTTCCAAACGAAGTCTAAGGATTTGTTTAGTTGCAGTAAACAATTTTCCTTTTCCATTTTAGTTTTTAAAAAGATTATTAAAATTTTAATTTTAATTTTATTTTTACAACATTTGTATGAAATAAATGAACAATAAAAAACAGTTTTGACCCATTTACTTATGAAAATAATTTTATTTTTCATTTAAAATTATTATAGCAATTACAAAAATGCCACCATTCTTAATTTTCAAAATTTATGTAGAAAAATTCGAAAATTTTTTTTTATTATTTTTCTAAATTTCTTAATTTGGCTATGAAAGTTGGGAATTTATATCTTGAACTTTAATTTATATGAATTATATTTAAAAGCTCTTCTATATGCACAGAAATTTAAATACAAACCTCAAAATCTATTGTTGTAAACATTGCCTTATATAAATTTAAAAAAATTAAAAAATCAATTGTCCTTTTTTTTTGTGATTATTTTAAAATATAAAAATAAAAAGGAAAAATTAATTAACTGACTTGCACTAGTCATTTTCTAAAAGAATGGATTAATTAGGGGGATGTAAGTCGTATAAAAAAAATATAAAGGTACTATTTGACAGCATAGATTTAAGATTTGGAGTTATATTGATGTGGACTTGAATAAAATTTAATGTAATTTTGTATTAAATTCTATTCAAATTCACGCACATTAAAGTCTCGGGTACAAATTACATGTCGATATTATTAAACTAAGATTTAGTTCGGAAACATGAATTTCTTACATTGTATTTAAATGAAACTCAAACTTGCATTGAGTTTTTTTTAAATACATTTAAATCTAATTTGGAGGAATGAATTTTAATATTTTAACACAAACTTATTAGGCCTTCCTCACTTGTAGAAAATAAGTTTATTTAAAAAAAAATTCAAATAACTTCAAAAACATTATGTGCTTTTAATTTTTCAAAAATATGCTTGCAACTAATTTGAAATTTTAATTTTAATTTTAATTTGAAAATATGTAACGGCCAAAGCACGTGTGGTCTTAACGAAAGGAGAGAGAGAGAGAGAGAGAGAGAGAGAGAGAGAGAATTAAAATTCAAGTCGGCGATCAGTTTGAAATAAGCCAAGTCGGTGATCGAATTATGATTTCCTCCCCTCTCCTATATATATACATGCAGAAGATTACACATCGATCATTCACTTCAATTTCAAATTTAGAAATTAACCTTCGCCCGCCGCCCACTCCCATTCCCACTCTCGGGCGTAATTGGTATTCTCAATCCAATTCCATCATCATGCCCGCCCCTCCTCCCACTCCTTTTCCCTATTACTGCAACTGGGGGGGCTACTACTGCTACTGTTACCCCCGCCCTCGCGTCTTTTATTATGGTGTTGCTCATCTGCCGCCCACTGCCACGGCGGCCTATTACTGGCGGCGCTACTACCACGGCCCCTATTTCTGTTACCGCCGCCCTCCCGTCTCATTTTATCATATCCCCTATCAGCCCGCCGTGCGAAATCTGAAAAAAGAACACCCAAAGGCGGCGGAGGAGGAACTCACGGCGACGGCGGCGGCGAACTACTCGCACCTCACCTCGTTCTTGGAAGTTGAAACGGGCTACTCTTTCCTTACTCCGTGGAGTCTTCCGGAGTCCCGCGCCAAGGACGTCGATGAGGAAGAAGAAGAAGAAGAAAAAGAAAAAGAAAACGGAGGCTTTTCGTCACTGTCGTCGCCGCCGCCGGCGTCGGAGTCAAGCGACGCTGATTGCGGCAGAGGGGAGAAGCGGTACATGCACTTTCAACCAGGATCGTTCTTCTCCTATGCAGTTTGAGCTAACTGCGTCGCCGGATGATTTTCTCTGATGAGTTAGTACTAATGGTCGCCGCCGCCGGTGCAATGCTTCAAAAGCTGGCCTTAAGAAGGATAGGTTTAGCTTTTTGTCGATCATAACATCTGTTTGTGTCGTCTTCAATTTCTATTTTTTTGTGTCTAATTTTGGTTGCGTAATAACAATCACTCACTGCAATAAAATTCCAACTAGCAATGCTTCCTCAATATTTTTGGACGCGCCGTAGAATTTCTTTTTGAGAATCAGAAAGGAAAATAAGAAGTAAATATAAAATGAAATATATATTGTCTTTTTTTTTTTTTTCTAACTTCAATTTTTTTTTTATTATTTAAAATTAAGAAATTTGAAATGTTAAGAACCAAATACAAAATTGACATTCCTTTATTTTTTAAAAAACATTGAAAAAATTTCAACTAGCCTTGCTTGTTAAATATTTTTGGAAAATAGAAAGTAAATAAAATACGGAATGTATATTCTTTTTTTCTCTCTATATCAAAAACTTAAAAAATTAATTTCTATTTATTAAACTAAAATATTGAGAAAATTCAAATCCTTGTGCTCTAGATGGAGAAGGGTGCGCCATTGCACGTATACCCTTTATTTTTATATTTATTTTTCTTTATCACTGATTAAATCTGTGGCCCGGGCTGGTATCGAGAGGACGGGAAGCTAGTTCAGAGGATAAAAGAGGGGCTTGAGGAATTGAAGATGTATTCAACAGTAAATATTGTGGGAGGAAAGGGGTATGAATAAGAGATGGATAATTTCTTGCTAGTTGAGGTTGAGCCTTTAATGAACGCAGAAAAAAAAGAATGGTTATTTAGTTGACAAAATAATCATTATATGAAGATAACTAGTTGGCAAGAAGTCTAAATTTGGGTCATGGGGTGCTTTTTTTTTTTTTTTTATAAAGAAATTTAGTTTATTAATTTATTCATTAATTTAAATTTGTTTTCTTCAAATTTTTTTTTTAAAGAATGGTATTTTAGGAACGGCAAAGAATTTATATAAATAAAGTGTACTTTTGCTTGATCATTTGTCTTAAAATATCAATTACCAAAACTTATATTCTTCCCATTGAAAAAACTTCCTTTCCTGAATCTTTGAGATGAAACCTCTTGGTGCTTGTGAATCTTTGAGCATTTCTATTGCAAGATTTTATTGCAAGATTCAAAGAACTTATTCATCTTTTTATTGCAAAAATCATTTTGAGATAAACCCTAACTTCTCCAGCACTTATTTTTGAAAAACATGTTTGGAGAAATCATTTGGGGTTTTTTAGATCTTTGAAAGCATTTCTTGCACACTTCACTTTTGAATAATATTTTGAGAGAGGAAGCCCTAAAACTCTATTGAGCAAAAGTCTTATCATTTGAGAGTGCATATAATTTTACATTGTACATCTTAACTTTTTGAGAAGCATCTTGTTGTACACAAAATTTCATCTCTTTTGTATTTTATGATTCGAGTACAGAACCGTGCCAAGCGTGGGGTATCGCCTGAAAAAGAAGGGCTCCCTCCTACTGATGGAGTGGTTGTAAAGGGGGGCCAAACCTCATAAAATTATTGTGGTTGAGGACAATGGAATCCTCAAGTGGGTTGGCTTGAGGCGAGGATGTAGGCAGGATTTGCCAAACCTCATAAAATTATTGTGTTTGCGCTCTCTCTTCCTTGTCAGGATCAAGGCTACGGTTCTTCTAAAACTAATTGGTGCTAGAAGGGGCACAATTAATTCCTTTAAACAACAGTGTAGAGCACCGCACTAAGCGTTGGGTGGAGATGAGGGGTTGCACCAATCGATGCAGGGGTGCCCCGGACTTGGCTTGCTAAGCCAATGCGATCCTTGGGCCCTTGCCAAAATGCGACAAGGTTGACTACTGGCCCCTATAAAGCCAACAATCTCCCCCCTAGCACCTACCCTGGGGCGCTTGAACCTGCGACCTCGTTCTGATACCACTTGTCTGGATCAGTGCTACCAGTTCTTCTAAAACCAATTGGTCTTAGAAGGGGTGCAATAATTCCTTTAAAAGGCAGCGTAGAGCGCCACACTAAGCGTCGAGTGGACATTAGGAGTGCACCAATCCACGTAGGGGTGCCGCGGGCTTGGCCCGCCAAGCCAATTTGATCCATGGGCCCTTGCTAGAATGCAACAGGGTTGACTACTGGCCCCCATAAAGGCCCTAGTCGACCAGCCTCTGAAAGCTCTTTAAAGCCTAGTCGACTGACCTGATGATCCGACATACTGGATCTTGTGCCCCAATCGACCGAACCTCGGAGATTTGAAAATCGTCTAAGGCTAGTCAACCGGACCCACTGCTAGTCGACCGAAACTCTTGGGTTGGGTCATTTTTAAGCCAAAAATAGTAGAAAAAATTTAATAATAATAATAATAATAATAATAATAATAATAATAATAATATTTTAATGCCGCAACGGTCACTTAACTGCTAGTTTTTGAAAGTGCCTATAAATATCTTGCTTAAAGCTCATTTATTAACTTTTGATTATTTTGCATATTCTCTTAGACATCTTTTGGAGGGGGGGGGGGGGCTCTACCCTATTGAAGGGGTGGACCAAGTGAGGGGAAATCACTTGGAGAGGTTGGTCTGCCTAGAAGGACTGGTTTACTAGGCGTGGGGTACCATTTGGAAAGGAGGGCTCCATCCTATCGAAGGAGTATTGTAAAGGGGGGCTCCACCCTATTTGAAGGAGTGTGTAAGTGGTTTGCTTTGCCATGTTAAATGAGTGGTTTAGTGAAATCCTTGGGGGGGGGGGGGTTTGACCAAGGCGAGGATGTAGGCGGGTATAGCGGAACCTCTTAAAAATCATGGTGTCATTCTCTCTCTCCCTTTTCTCATTTATATTTTTCGCACTTTAATTTTCTACACGTGTATGCTTGTTATTTATTGTTTTGTTTATTTTGCATACATGCTTATATGTTAATTGGGATAAAATTTCTATGAATTGGAAAATTAAATAGCAAAATCTTTTTAGAACTTTATTCACCCCCCCTCTTTTCTCTTCGGAATACACCATTCCTCACAGGGTGGACTACGATGAATCAATAATACAGATGAGTTATGTAATTTAAATGAGGTAATTGACAATGAAAATTTTGTAAAATGTATTGTGCAAAATGATGCTCACATGAACCTTGGGTTAAGAGATAAGTGACGACTATCATATGAATTTCTTATTTGTTAGTAATGGGTCATTGTTAAAGAACATCATCAAAGAACTAGAAACTTTGAAAACATGTATGCTTCACGTGGCATTATTATCCCTAGGCAATTCTCTTTCTTTCAGTAATGATAATGACAATTTCGATTATGACAATAATGATAGCGAGATAATACACTAATGTTGTCGCTTATGTTTTTTTTTTTTTCTCTTTTTCTTTGTTTAATTAAAATGAAGTAATGACAATGAAAATTTGTACTTTCATATATGATTCATAGCTAGTCAGCCTATGCTGCTTTTGTATACTTTGAGTGATGGGCTAAGTATTTATGTTATAATCAAATAATAATTCTATCTACAGATGTAATGAAGGCACTAAATTAAGGATTCAACCAAAAACTTGTTCTATAAGAAGTAAAACTTTTTCAAAAAAATTGCATATACGTTCATAAGAACGATAATTTTTCATTCTCTATATAGATGTTTGTATGTGTGTGTATGTATCACTAGTGTCACAGAACCCCAAAAAAGGATCAGGAATAGTAAGGAATAATAATATTGAAAGTTTGATGAAGTCGTTACTAAATTGTTATTCTCCAAGGTGGGGTTAGTCTACTTAATTACTACTCATTAATTAGTCTCCAGACTGATCCTGAGGCCAAGAAACTAGTAGTCTTGGTATACATTTACTAGAGTTGGGATTAGAGGTTCAGTTATGTGAGGGAAAGATACTAGCACCCCCTAAACCCCCGTTCTATGGATAATACCTAATTAACCATGAATTATCCCTAAATTGAATCTAATGTTCTTAATTAACTCTTTAAAAAATAAATAAATATTTAAAACATATATAAAATAAGATGTGATTTATGAATGCCTAATAAGATTTTTGAAAACTAAGGTGTAGTCTTAAAAAGTGGGGGGGGGGGTGAATTAGATTTAAAAATTTTCTTTTAACTCCTTTTAAGGATCCTTAACCTCTTTTACTCTTTTAATAATTTCTTGACTTCTTGTTAATTTATTCAATACACAAGAAAATACTTATGTCTTTATACGATTCACAACCACACAATAAAACTTAAACAAACAATCAAACCAATTAATTATCCAATCAACCACAATATCCAAACCAAGATATAAGATTCAACTTTTTGTTTGTTTGCAGCCCTATGTATATGATTTTGATTCAACCTCTTAAAGTAAAGATTGATAATGTAAGTTTGCTTATATAAACCCATGTAATAATGAATTTGCTTTCTCAAAATGAAGTGTAATATAAAATCCAATAGTATTTCCAAAAGTTTAGACATTAAATAAAATTTTGGTTAAAGAGTCTTTGGGTGTTTTGACCAATCAACGTACTTCTTTACAGTTTCCGCAAAGTATGGATAAACCAACGTACTCCCTTTCGGTTTCCGCAATCCTAAAAAAAAATTAAGCTTAAGTTTATTTAATATCTAATCCACGTAGTGTATATGATTAAGGAATTTAAAACATCCACGCAATTTATATATGTTGAAAGTAAAGAGAGTAAGACAAAGTGAGTGACACCGGGTTTTTATGAGGTTTGGCTTATCCCCAACTTACGTCCTCGCCTTTGACAAACCACCAAAGGATTCACTAAACCAGTTCCTTTCCGAGTGGAAGAACACCGTTACGCACTCCTTCAGTAGGCTAGAGCCCGCCTCTCCAAGTGATACCCCTAACTCAGTCACTCCTTTAATTAGGCTAGAGCTGCACCTCTCCAAGCGATACCCCATGCCTGGTCAACGATCCAAACACCTTGAATCGTCCAAGAACTACAAAAACTATGAAGTAAACACTGAGTACAAGCACACTCTCAAAACAGAGCAGATTAGTACAAATTTAGCATTATGTACTTCAAGAATTTAAATATCAATATGAAATAGAATTGAAGCTCAAGTGTAGAGATCACCAAGGGTTTTTTAATGATTTAGAAAACTTTAGTATTAGAACCGTAGGTTGATGTTTCAGCAGCAATTCAGATGAATTCCCCCAATAGAGTATGAGCTATAGAGAACTTTGAGAGAGATTGAAAGTTTGAATACAAGAATGTTGTGTGATTGCCTTGGTTATTAATTTCTTGGGGTTAAGGGAGTATTTATAGACCTTTTAGGATTAGTTTCCTTGTTTCCCAAGTTACTCGGAGTGTCCATCAAGTTTTTATAACGTTCACATTTGAAAAACTAATTTTTAGAATTTTCCCGTTGAGGTTTAAAATTTAAAATTCCGTGAAGTCAGTTGGCTGGACAGGCCGTTGACCCAATAGGTCACGCCTAGTTTTGATCATGACAAATACTCTTGGTACTGATGGTTGTACTAAGACTTACATGCAGGTTCACTGTGCACGTGTATTCGAACTAAAAGACATACCATGATGGCGTGCGGTGTTTGTGCCAACGAATGAAGAATTTTGTGTTGTATTTGTATTTATCTTTCATTTCTTCTTTTTGGGATGCAGTATTTATTATGGATTGTACACCCTACGACTTGTAATAATTTGCATGATGCATGGTAGGTAGGTATGCTTATAACAGACCTTAGTTGGACCTTAGGTACTTTTAGTACACAAAGTCCCCGACATCACTCTTCATATATGGGGAATTAAAATTGGCTAAAAATGAACTTAATTGAGAATATTGAGAGGGTTCGGGCGACTGAACCCAAGCCGTGTAAAATGGCTTGGGCAACCGAACAAGTCAATATGTTGACTTTGTATTCAGGCACCTGAACTTGACTTGAGCGTATTTGCCTCGGGCACCTGAACTGTATTAGAACACTTTTCAACTACTCGGGCAACCAAACAATCATGTTCAAATTGGGCTTAGGCGACTGAATTGGTTGGTTCAGTTAACCGAACTTGGAATCGGGTACCCAAATTTATGAACAAGTAGAATTTTGTTCAGCAGACCGACAGTTTCTTTGGGCACCCGAACCATTAAAAATCAATTTTATGAGTAAGTCTGTTTGGGCACTCGAACCTCAAGTTGGGCAGCCGAACCTTGTGGGTTAAAATATTTTTTACTAATTTTTAAATGTGGTAAACTGGATTAATTTTCTTAATGGCTTTTAAAACAAATCTAATTATTCCCATTGGCTCCCCATCGATAAAAAATTTCTCCTTACCTATAAATACCCGTTCATTCGTCATTTGCAAAGGATTAGCATTTTCATTAAGGCCAAAATTCTCTGAATTTCAAAAGTCTCCTTTTAGCCTATATTACTCCCAAACACTCATACACTCCATTTTTCTGGATTTTTAAGTGTTGTGAGTATTTCTAAATTGATTGTGCTTAGTCTTACTAGCTAGTACTCCTATTTGGTATATTGTTTGATTGATTTTATTTGAGAAGGGTACGACATTCTCGGGTTTTGGCTCGAAATTGAGGTAACACTCGGTTTTTAATTCTAATCGGTAGTTATGTAGAGAATAAGGTTGTGAGCATTTTCTGTACTGTACTTTGTAGATTTTGGGACCTTGGTTCGCTGTTTAGGGCCGTAGAGTTTGGGATTGACCATTTAGGAAAGGTAAGGGAATTCAGTTTATGTCGGTTATTTTTAAAATCGGACTTAGTGGAACTGTGGTCTACGGTCTTGTGTGCATTTTGGTTACTTATTTCGAGGGATCTAACGGGTAAAACTATGAGTTTTTCATTATTATAGTTCTGGGAAAAGCGGGTGATGGGCTGCATCCCTGGTTTTGTTGGAAAACGTAAATATATTGTGATATATATTGTGTTATAGCGATGGTTGTGCCTTTACTTTTTAAACTGTATGTGTTTCGAAAACCATAATTTTAGATTACCAAATGGGTGTAGTTTGTTTGGTTATATGAGCATGCATAGTTGTATTTTGTTGAAATGCAATAGGAACTGGGTTCCGAATTGTCCAGGTACTGAAAGAGTGTCCGGCTCTATATCCGTGAGCGTTTGAAATCGCTGGCCATATTTGGTAAGAGTGTCTAGCTCTATATCCGAGGGCATGAGCCTTACCGACTGATCACCGAAGGGTGTGGATCCACCAATTGTATCGGTACGATGCCATGGGAGTTTGGGACTAGTCATGTGCCGAGGACGCCGTGTAATGCGGGCCGACTTTGGGCCGAAGGGTGTGACGACACTAGGTTGCTTGATCATGTGTGTGTGTGTGTATGCACTGTACTAGAACTGTTTTGTGAAAATATTGGAATTGTATTTAACTGTGTATGTTTTGTGTATTATGATAGCATTTATATGCCACACACCGATATAACATGTATCTGCCCTTACTGAGAGGTGTCTCACCCCTACTGTACGTACATATTTTTTAGGTCCTTCGAGTAACCGGAATTAGCATCCTTTGAGTTGGGAGCATAGTGGTCGATGTACTGCAAGAGGTACTTAGGTAAGTACTAAGACTATATCAGGTGGTCTTTGTGGTTTTGGTTGACACCCTGGTTGTGTTTTGTATTATGGACTGGATTTCCTTTTGTAAAGACTCTGGTATGGTACTGGATGGGTATAAAAGGACCATTTTTTGTTGTGTATATTTTGTTATATATGGATATGTATAGGGTGCTTGGGAACCCCACGAGGTCGGACCCTCATTCATTGTCTTGTGTATGGATGTTTTGTATGATATAGGGACATATTAGGTTACTAATTCACCCCTGGGTCCCATTACCGGATTCAGGGCATGGCAGCTTGGTATCAGAGCTAACCAAGTTATAAGGCCTTTTAGACTTGGTTAGGCATGGCTGTGTGTACATACCAGAGTATAGGATGTTGGAAATGGGTAGAGTAGGTCGAGGGTTGTTTTGTTGCTAGACAAGGACTCGTCGAAGGTGTTTCGTGTTTTTCCTTGAATGAAGATTTTAGTAAAATCATGGCAAACCATTGAGGACTTTCGTGTTGGTGTGATAGGACAGACCTAGATCCATGAGGTGGTAGTTAACATGATTTGTTGTGGATAATTGTGTTAACTATACGTGTTGTAGGAGTACTAATAGGGTTTTATCGTTTGTTTTCAGAATAAAGCCCAAGGATAATAACTTGGAAAGTTTCTCCGAGGAGACTGCGAGCGATGAGTCTCCTTCTATGCCTCGAGGGTTGATGAGGCAGGTCCTGCGGGAGATCGGGCGGAGTGTGAGGTGACGCGAACACTCTCCTACTACTGCAGGGTGCACGATTGAGAAGTTCACACGCATGCACCCTCTGAAGTTCTTAGGAGGACTTTATCCGATGATAGCAGAGGACTGGGTCGAGAAGATCGAGAGGATTCTGGAGGTCTTACACTGCACGGATAGGTAGAGAGTCCTCTATGCTACCTTTAAGTTGTTTGGGGAGGCAGGGCAATGGTGGACTACAGTGAGTCTTCTGGAGAAGCAGAGTGCTGGTTCTGCAGAGATGACGTGGAGTCATTTCAAGGAGGTGTTCTTCAACAGATACTTCCCAGCTTCCACACATGATGCTATGGCGGATGAGTTTCCTACCCTAACTCAGGGAAGTATGACAATGTAGGGGTATGCTGCTCAGTATATAGAGCTATCCCAATTCACGCCGTGTTTGATCTCAAATGAGTATAAGAAGACTCGGAGGTTTAAGAAGGGCATAAGGAAGGAGATTCGCAGGTTAGTGGGTATGTTGCAGATTCGTGAATTCTCGATTTTGGTGGATAAGGCTACGGTGATCGAGACCAGCATCAGAGAGGATGAGGTGGATCAAGAGCCGAAGAAGAGGCGAGTACCTTCTGGTTCTCATTGTGGACCTTGTCAGGGATTGTGGAAGAAGAGGAATAGGGGCTCAAGTTATCGTCAGAATACCCAGTATCAGTGTTCTCAGGCGAGTCAGTTAGGTGATCGTTGTACCAAGTGCCATAAATGGCATAACGATGAATGCCAGCCGTTTGGGGGTAGCTGTTAGAACTGTGGCCAGTCAAGTCATATGGTTTGGTATTTTCACGCACCAAAGAGGGGTACGCCTTCTTCAAGTCAGAATCAGGGAAGTAATCAGGTATCCCGGGGAACATATTAGGCAAACATAGCTTCGACAAAGGTGTGCTCACTTACTCTAGTGGATGCTGAGCATGCGAGGAATGTGGTGACAGGTACTATGATGTTGCTTTTAAATAAAGTTGTGGTTTTATTTGATTCGGGTGTGACCCACTCCTTTATATCTGTTAATTTTGTGAAACTGTGTGGGGTGGAGACCCAACTCATGGAAGAAGGATTGTCTGTAGCTACACTATTTGGGAGTGTATCATTCCGTAGGAGGATGTGTTAACTTTGGTATATTCCCAAGAGGGGGGGTGAATTGGGTATTTAAAAGTTACTTCCTAGGTTAAACTAGATCAGCAGTATTACGCAATCCTAGGGTCTTTCTATTTAATTATAAACCCAATCAACACATTTACTACATATAATGAATCAAGTATACAACATACATGTTCTGAAAATAAAAGTGCGAAAAATAAATTTTAGGAAATATGAAGAACACACACGATATGTTATCGGGGTTCATCCAACTGTGCCTATGTCCTTACCTTGGTCACACCAGCACAAGGATTCCACTAATGCTCACTTAATGGGTTGGGTGGCACCTAATACAGCCAAGTCAATTAACACAGGGCTGACCTCAACCTTTACAAACTCTCTTTGCGAGGCGGAGAAGGCCTTAGGTCAAATTCACAGGGTTGACCCTAACCTTTACACAATCCTTACTGGGCTGGATTACCGCCCCCTCAGGCCACGCCGTCACTCAAATGGTATAGTGATTATGTTTTCATGTAAAACATATATGTACCAAAATACACGCAATATAATCAATGCACCTCAATGATGTATGAACTATAAGCTTGGTGTTCTACGTATGCAATCAACACTCAAAATAATGACTTTATCTAATCAAGCACAAGATTGTATATCAAACAAGCTATTCTTTGAAAACTAGATAAACTATATCTCAATCTCAGATTAGGGTTTCAAAGATGTTAGCAATAATATTCAAACAAACTCAAAAATATTTTCTTCAATGTAGCAAGTACAAGAATTGTTTGAAAACAAGCTTTGAAAATTATTTTTGCACACAAAAGTATAGGCTTAGGTTACTTGCAATGACAATGCAAGAACCACAACCTTCCAAGTCTTCCCACACAAGATTCATCAAGTTAAATCAGTGGAAGAACTTGATGCTTCTACTCTCAATGAAATCAAACAATCAATATAATCTAATGAGAGTATTAGCAAGTATAAATGAAGCACAAGCACACAAAATATACTCATAACACTTGCAAGATCAAGAAGGATGATGTGTATGAGTGTTTTGGAGTAGTATAGGCTAAAATAGGGTTTTGGATTTTGAGAGAATTTTGCCCTAATCAAATTTGCTAATCCTTTGCTAATTACGACAAATGAACAAGTATTTATAGGCAAAGAGGATTTTTTGAGTGTTGGGGACACAATGGGAATAATTAAAAAAGTTTAAAATAGGTTTACAAAAATTAACCCCATTTACATCTTTAAAATAATCAGTAAAAATATTTTAACTCGTGAGGTTTAGGTGCCCGGCTTGAGGTTCGGGTGCCCGAAATTATGCTCGGGTGGCTAAATCAAAGTCAGTAGCCTTTAGCGCGTAGTTCAGGTGCCCGTTATTAAGTTCGGTTAACCGAACCAGCAAGTTCGATCACCTGAGGTCTTTTTGAATGCAAAGGTTTGGCAGCTCAAGTTGGTGAAAAGTATTTTGACATGGGTTCAGTCGTCTGGGAGAGATACGTTCATTACAGGTTTGGTCGCCCAAAACCTGGTCAAACCGTTGACGTCCCAACGGTTCGGGTGCCCGAGGTGTTTTGAACACCTGGGGTTCAGTCGTCCGACCTCTCTCAAGTTTTTCAGTTTAAGTTCATTTTTAGCCAATTTAATTCCCCTGATATAATAAGTGATGATGGGACTTATTTGTGCATATGTGCTGGGACCTAGGGTCTTTCTAAGGCCTTTTTAAATATGCCAAAAAACCTGGCATCGGTCGACCGATCCTAGGTCTTTCTAAGGTCTTGAGCTTATAAGTTCCTACATGTATGCAATGCAAATTATTACAAACCTTTACCCTATATTACTATTATCGATTCAAATAATATAAATTACAACAAGAAGATAGTCTTTAGGGTCTTCAGTCTTCAAGTCTTCATGTGCCATCAAATGATCTAGTTATTATGAACCTCCACACAAACTTGATAGACATTAAATACTAATAGTATTTGTCATTATAAAAACTGGGTGTGACCTATAAGGTCAACAGAATGTTAGAAGACTACCCAGTGGTAATCTAGGGGAAGTTGCTACCGGCAAATCTTATGGTATATGATATGTCGGGGTTTGATGTCATACTGGGGATGGATTGGTTATTCTCCAGTTATGCTGTGATCGACTGTCGTGGGAAGGTGGTGGTGTTCAAACCTCCTGGGGAGCAGGAGTATGAGTTTATAGGATCGTGTGTGCGTTCGACGCCACATGTTCTATCGGCACTACAGGTAATGAGGTTACTTTTGGACGGATGTCAGAGGTACCTAGCTTGTGTAAGGGAACCACCGCAGGATGAGTTTAGGCTCGAGGATATTCGGGTAGTCAGTGAGTTTTCGGATGTGTTTCTAGAAGATTTACCTGGTTTACCTCTAGATTGTGAGGTGGAGTTCGCGATAAAGTTACTGCTTGGCAAGGCACCAATCTCTAAAGCTCCATACCAGATGGCTCTAGCAGAACTTCAGGAGTTGAAGGAGCAGTTGCAGGAATTACTAGACAGGGGATTCATTCGACCTAGTATTTCGTCCTGGGAAGCTCTAATTTTGTTTGTAAAGAAGAAGGACAGGTCAATGTGCATGTGCATTGATTACCGTGAGATCAATAAGGTGACTGTGAAGAATCGTTACCCTTTGCCACGTATCAATGATCTCTTTGACCAGTTACAGAGGATGCAAGTATTTTCTAAGATCGACCTATGGTCAGGGTGTCATCAGGTGAGGGTTAGATCTAAGGATGTGGTGAAGACTGCTTTCCGAACCAGATACGGCAACTACGAGTTTCTAGTCATGCCTTTTGGGTTGACGAATGCTCCGGAAGTGTTCATGGATCTTATGAATATGATTTTCCATGAGTACCTGGACCGATTTTTAGTGGTGTTTATTGATGATATTTTGGTATACTCGAGGAGTTCGGAAGAGCATGAAAACCATCTGAGGTTAGTATTACAGATTCTGCAGGAGAAGAAGCTATATGCTAAACTGAAGAAGTGCGAATTATGGTTGAATCAGGTTGCATTCTTAGGCCATGTGGTGTCTAAGGACGGTATCTCAGTGGATCCTAACAAGATCGAAGCTGTGGTCGACTGGGTGAGGCCGAAGAATGTGCAGGAGGTTCAAAGTTTTTTGGGACTGGTGGGTTACTATTGTCAGTTCGTAGAGGGATTCTCTAATTTGTCTAGGCCTCTGACTCGATTGATCAGGAAGGGGGTAAAGTTTGAGTGGACCAGTGATTGTGAGCAGTGCTTTCAGGAGTTGAAGCACCGGCTGGTTACAGCTCCAATTTTGACCATTCCTTCTGGGGATGACAGTTTTGTGATTTATAGCGACGCGTCTTTGAAGGGCTTGGGATGTGTGCTTATGAACCAGGATAAGGTAATAGTGTATGTTTCTTGGCAACTGAAGGAATACGAGAATAATTACCCTACGCATGATCTGAAATTAGCTACTGTTGTATATGGACTGAAGATCTGGCGATACTATTTATATGGTGTGCAGTGCGAGATTTTCACTGACCACAAAAGCCTCAGGTACTTTTTCATGCAGAAGGAGTTGAATATAAGGCATAGATGGTGGCTTGAGTTGATCAAGAACTACGATTGCACCATTAGCTATCACCTAGGGAAAGCTAATGTGGTAGCCAATGCGTTGAGTCGGAAGTCGGAACCTGCTGTCGTATCTGCAGTTGTAGCTCAGTATCACATCAGACGGGATCTGGAGAGCTTGGGTATAGGGTTGGTGGCTGGTGACCATCAGGCTTTCATTGCTAGCTTGATGATCCAGCTGACTTTGTTTGAGCGTATTAAAGCCGCGCAGGCTAGTGATGCAGAGTTAGCTGAGATTGAAGAGAAGGTACAACAGGGGTTGGTTGCGGAGTTTAACATCTCCGAAGAAGGTGTGTTGAGATTTGGGACTAGGCTATGTGTTCCAAATGATGATGAGATCAGAAGGATGATTCTGAAGGAAGCGAATCCTTCGTTGTATATGGTATATCCGCGTAGTACGAAAATGTATCAGAATTTGCGCGAGACCTTCTGGTGGAGTGGTATGAAAAGGCAGATTGCTCAGTTCATGGAATAGTGTTTGACGTTTCAGCAGGTGAAAGCTAAACATCAGAGGCTGATAGGGCCGATACAGTTCTTAGCTATTCCATAATGGAAATGGGAGCATATTTCCATGGATTTTTTGACCGGATTGCCGCCAGCACTTCACGAGCAGAATGCTATTTAGGTGATCATAGACAGGTTGACGAAATCTGTTCACTTCTTACCGATGAAGGTTAGCTAACCTTTGAGTAGGCTAGAATACAAGTACGTGCATGAGATAGTTAGGGTGCACGAGGCACCGGTGTCCATTGTGTCAGATTGAGACCCGAGGTTTACTTCTTGATTGTTGACGAGCTTGCATGAAGGACTGGGGACGAAGCTTACTTTCAGTACAACGTTCCACCCTGTTGACCTTATAGGTCACACCCTGGTTTTGATAATGACAAATACAATTGTATTTAATAAATATCTAGTTCATGTGCAGGTTCATATTAGTATATCTTCAGTGGCACGTGAAAAGCTCAAAGACTTGAAGACAATTTCATACTCTTAATTGTAATAGTTTTTAAATGAAATTTGTCTGTAATAGTAATTAGGATTTTCGGTTTGTAATAAGCACACACATCACATGCATGATTTAATTTGTGAGCTCAAACCGAACCATGGATGAGATATGACCTTAGGGTGCACCTTCGGTCGACCGACACCAGACTTTCTCAGTGTTTCCAAATTGGACCCCAAGTGACCTTAGGACACACACATATGTCACACATGTTTATTAGACACTTGAAATAGACTTATTTGGGTCAATTCAGGACCGAAATGCACACTTGGTGCACTTTCGGTCGACCGGCCAACTCAGTTCAATCTGGCCTGGTCGACTGAAACCGGTCCGGGTCAACTATTTGACCCAGGCCCGGTCGACCGAGCCCTTATAGGTCATTTGACCTCGGTCAACCGAACCTCCTGGGAGTCAACCTTTTGACCTCCCGGTCGACCTACCAGATTTGTACTCCAACTACCTGGTCGACCGAGGGGTCTTAGAAGAATTCCCAATGGTCTGGTCGACCGAGCCACTCAGTTCAAAATGGGGCCAGTCGACCGAACCTCGGAAATTTGGCAAATCGCCCTCTCCGGTCGACCGAGCCACTTAGTTCAAAATACCCCTGGTCGACCGAGCTACTTGAGTCCTGGTCGACCGAACCACTTTTGGTCGACCGGACCTCTCGGGTTGGTCCTATTTTTACCGCGGTTAATAATTTTTTTAACAGGGTTAAATTATCTTAAGTGTCATTAAACTTTTCCAATAATCCCTAATAAGTCCCCAACGGTCAAAATTTTCAGCATGTCTATATATACTCTTTCATTTGGTGGATTAAGCACCGATTAACAAAAAGATTAAGAAATCCTCTCTCAAGCAAAAAATATTCTATCTTACCTCTCAGTGCTCAAATCTTTTTGAAACCTACTCAAGCTTACCTTCTTCTTCCATCCATATTTTTTGTAAGTGTATTGAGTATTGTTATATATAGGTTTGCTCTCCATATTGTTGCATATTTGAATCGATCTTTTGAGAGCATAACCTAAGTTTTCTTAGGAGGCTTTGCCAATAAGCCTACCCTAAGAAAGACTTGTGGTGACTTCCCAAGTATTGCATTCTCATTGCAATATCTTAGGAAGTTCGTATTTTGTTTGGGGCTCGCAAAAATACTTTCAAACATATTCGAATATCTTGTGGTGTTCATATTGATATATTTGTGAAAAGGTATTTGTGTTTGTGATATATTAATCTTTGTAGTAATATCCATTCAAATCTATATCATTTGCTTAAGTACAAGGATTACTTATATCTTGCAGTCCAAGCATATATATATATATATATATATATATATATATATATATTCATGGGATTGGCACATTCTATTGAGTTATATTATTGAGGCCTGTTTAATACTCTGTGTGAACACGTTTGTTTGAACACTCTAAAATACACAGATTATCATTGACACTCTCACGTACTTGCTACACTGATAGAAAACATTGTTGAGAGTTGAAATACTTAGACCACACAGAGCTTACATTATTAAATCATCTGTGGTGTTTGTGTGTGTGCGCATTTGTGGTACAAATCTTCTTTACATGAAAGCACTCTTGTATTGTACCTTTGATTGTAAATCTGAGAGATTCCAGGCATGGCCTGAGGGGGCAGTAATCCAGCCCGGTAAGGATTGTTGTAAAGGTTGAGGTCAGCCCTGTGGTAATTTGACCTGGTTTGTATAGGTGCCGCTCCACCCGTTTAAGTGAGCAAGGTATTGTGATAATCCTTGTGTTGGTTAGCCAAGGCGGGGACGTAGGCAGTTGGCCGAACCTCGATAACATATCTGCGTGTCATCTTCTCTTTACTGCTTTCTGGTGCTTGAATGATTGTTTAAACTGCTTTATTTAATTTCTGGTACATTTACATTATTTGCACTAGATTGACCCTAGGCTTGTGAACATACTGCTGCTAGGAGGAATACCTAGATGATAAAATTTAAAAATACCAATTCATCCCCCCTCTTGGGTTCACGGTAAAGCTAACAATTGGTATCAGAGCCACGTAGCATAGACTAATTGTTATTTTGCACAAAGATCACACATGGCTCATAGCTCCGTGACCCCTTTCCCTGAGGGAC